>NC_088417.1:760370-775370 GCF_034236695.1 Oncorhynchus nerka
GTTTATACTGATATAGTTTATACTGATGTAGTTTATACTGATATAGTTTACACTGATATAGTTTATATATATAGTTTACACTGATATAGTTTATACTGATATAGTTTATACTGATGTAGTTTACACTGATATAGTTTATACTGATATAGTTTATACTGATGTAGTTTACACTGATCCAGTTTATACTGATATAGTTTATACTGATATAGTTTACACTGATATAGTTTATACTGATATAGTTTACACTGATATAGTTTATACTGATATAGTTTATACTGATATAGTTTATACTGCACAGCACCTTGATATGTCAGAAACACATCTATCTGCTGATGTGTTCTGGTGTATTGTTAGGTATCTACTGATGTGTTCTGGTGTATTGTTAGGTATCTACTGATGTGTTCTGGTGTATTGTTAGGTATATATCTACTGATGTGTTCTGGTGTATTGTTAGGTATCTACTACTGATGTGTTCTGGTGTATTGTTAGGTATCTACTACTGATGTGTTCTGGTGTATTGTTAGGTATCTATCTACTGATGTGTTCTGGTGTATTGTTAGGTATCTATCTACTGATGTGATCTGGTGTATTGTTAGGTATCTATCTACTGATGTGTTCTGGTGTATTGTTAGGTATCTATCTACTGATGTGTTCTGGTGTATTGTTAGGTATCTATCTACTGATGTGTTCTGGTGTATTGTTAGGTATCTACTACTGATGTGTTCTGGTGTATTGTTAGGTATCTACTACTGATGTGTTCTGGTGTATTGTTAGGTATCTACTGATGTGTTCTGGTGTATTGTTAGGTATCTACTGATGTGTTCTGGTGTATTGTTAGGTATCTACTGATGTGTTCTGGTGTATTGTTAGGTATCTACTGATGTGTTCTGGTGTATTGTTAGGTATCTATCTACTGATGTGTTCTGGTGTATTGTTAGGTATCTATCTACTGATGTGTTCTGGTGTATTGTTAGGTATCTACTACTGATGTGTTCTGGTGTATTGTTAGGTATCTACTACTGATGTGTTCTGGTGTATTGTTAGGTATCTACTACTGATGTGTTCTGGTGTATTGTTAGGTATCTACTGATGTGTTCTGGTGTATTGTTAGGTATCTACTACTGATGTGTTCTGGTGTATTGTTAGGTATCTACTACTGATGTGTTCTGGTGTATTGTTAGGTATCTACTGATGTGTTCTGGTGTATTGTTAGGTATCTACTGATGTGTTCTGGTGTATTGTTAGGTATCTATCTACTGATGTGTTCTGGTGTATTGTTAGGTATCTACTACTGATATGTTCTGGTGTATTGTTAGGTATCTACTACTGATGTGTTCTGGTGTATTGTTAGGTATCTACTACTGATGTGTTCTGGTGTATTGTTAGGTATCTACTACTGATGTGTTCTGGTGTATTGTTAGGTATCTATCTACTGATGTGTTCTGGTGTATTGTTAGGTATCTACTACTGATGTGTTCTGGTGTATTGTTAGGTATCTACTACTGATGTGTTCTGGTGTATTGTTAGGTATCTACTGATGTGTTCTGGTGTATTGTTAGGTATCTACTGATGTGTTCTGGTGTATTGTTAGGTATCTATCTACTGATGTGTTCTGGTGTATTGTTAGGTATCTACTACTGATGTGTTCTGGTGTATTGTTAGGTATCTACTGATGTGTTCTGGTGTATTGTTAGGTATCTATCTACTGATGTGTTCTGGTGTATTGTTAGGTATCTATCTGCTGATGTGTTCTGGTGTATTGTTAGGTATCTACTACTGATGTGTTCTGGTGTATTGTTAGGTATCTACTACTGATGTGTTCTGGTGTATTGTTAGATATCTACTACTGATGTGTTCTGGTGTATTGTTAGGTATCTATCTACTGATGTGTTCTGGTGTATTGTTAGGTATCTACTGATGTGTTCTGGTGTATTGTTAGGTATCTACTGATGTGTTCTGGTGTATTGTTAGGTATCTACTGATGTGTTCTGGTGTATTGTTAGGTATCTATCTACTGATGTGTTCTGGTGTATTGTTAGGTATCTATCTACTGATGTGTTCTGGTGTATTGTTAGGTATCTATCTACTGATGTGTTCTGGTGTATTGTTAGGTATCTACTACTGATGTGTTCTGGTGTATTGTTAGGTATCTACTACTGATGTGTTCTGGTGTATTGTTAGGTATCTATCTACTGATGTGTTCTGGTGTATTGTTAGGTATCTACTACTGATGTGTTCTGGTGTATTGTTAGGTATCTAGGTATCTACTGATGTGTTCTGGTGTATTGTTAGGTATCTACTACTGATGTGTTCTGGTGTATTGTTAGGTATCTACTGATGTGTTCTGGTGTATTGTTAGGTATCTATCTACTGATGTGTTCTGGTGTATTGTTAGGTATCTACTGATGTGTTCTGGTGTATTGTTAGGTATCTACTGATGTGTTCTGGTGTATTGTTAGGTATCTATCTACTGATGTGTTCTGGTGTATTGTTAGGTATCTACTACTGATGTGTTCTGGTGTATTGTTAGGTATCTACTGATGTGTTCTGGTGTATTGTTAGGTATCTACTACTGATGTGTTCTGGTGTATTGTTAGGTATCTACTGATGTGTTCTGGTGTATTGTTAGGTATCTACTGATGTGTTCTGGTGTATTGTTAGGTATCTACTGATGTGTTCTGGTGTATTGTTAGGTATCTACTACTGATGTGTTCTGGTGTATTGTTAGGTATCTACTACTGATGTGTTCTGGTGTATTGTTAGGTATCTACTACTGATGTGTTCTGGTGTATTGTTAGGTATCTACTACTGATGTGTTCTGGTGTATTGTTAGGTATCTATCTACTGATGTGTTCTGGTGTATTGTTAGGTATCTATCTACTGATGTGTTCTGGTGTATTGTTAGGTATCTACTGATGTGTTCTGGTGTATTGTTAGGTATCTATCTACTGATGTGTTCTGGTGTATTGTTAGGTATCTACTGATGTGTTCTGGTGTATTGTTAGGTATCTACTACTGATGTGTTCTGGTGTATTGTTAGGTATCTACTGATGTGTTCTGGTGTATTGTTAGGTATCTACTACTGATGTGTTCTGGTGTATTGTTAGGTATCTACTACTGATGTGTTCTGGTGTATTGTTAGGTATCTACTACTGATGTGTTCTGGTGTATTGTTAGGTATCTACTACTGATGTGTTCTGGTGTATTGTTAGGTATCTACTACTGATGTGTTCTGGTGTATTGTTAGGTATCTACTACTGATGTGTTCTGGTGTATTGTTAGGTATCTACTACTGATGTGTTCTGGTGTATTGTTAGGTATCTACTACTGATGTGTTCTGGTGTATTGTTAGGTATCTATCTACTGATGTGTTCTGGTGTATTGTTAGGTATCTACTGATGTGTTCTGGTGTATTGTTAGGTATCTACTACTGATGTGTTCTGGTGTATTGTTAGGTATCTACTGATGTGTTCTGGTGTATTGTTAGGTATCTACTACTGATGTGTTCTGGTGTATTGTTAGGTATCTACTGATGTGTTCTGGTGTATTGTTAGGTATCTATCTACTGATGTGTTCTGGTGTATTGTTAGGTATCTACTGATGTGTTCTGGTGTATTGTTAGGTACCTATCTACTGATGTGTTCTGGTGTATTGTTAGGTACCTATGTACTAACCTACCTGCTTGTTGTGTCGTGGCTGCAGCAGCAGTAGCTGGTTCTCCCCAGGTGGGAGGCTGTGGCTGGGGGAGGAGCAGCCGGCTGTCCCGGCACACCCTCTAGGCTGCAGTACAGAAAAGGGAGGCTGGGTGCTCAGCCTGAAACTCAGAGGCATCTCTGTACTGTTCTTCAACTGGAAGGTCCGTGTGACAGAACACTTCCTCTGGACCATCTGAGAAAACACAACATGGCAGAGAAGTTTCCCAATGACAACATATGTGCCTGTAAATGGAAGAAATGCAACAGAGAGAAAAATGTCCAGTGGTTAAAAAAGATGCTAAAAAAGAAGTATAAACACAGTAAAGTACAAAAAAACACTATTTTACTCAAAACCTTTTTCGTGCCCTTTAGTGTATTTTATACTTGGGATATCACTTTCCAACAGGAAAAGTTCAAAACCCCCTGGAGGACATATTTAAATATGTAGGTGGTTTGGCAGGTGTCTCAGACCCACCTCATTGTGTGGCTCGCCTTGTATTAAATCACTAGCCACAGCACAGAACTCCAGACACTCCTCTTCCTCCTCCATCTGCACTGACAGGCTAAAGAGGAACACAGCAAGTCACTGACAGGCTAAAGAGGAACACAGCAAGTCACTGACAGGCTAAAGAGGAACACAGCAAGTTACTGACAGGCTAAAGAGGAACACAGCAAGTTACTGACAGGCTAAAGAGGAACACAGCAAGTTACTGATAGGCTATGAGGAGGTCAGGAGAGGAACACACAGCAAGTCACTGACAGGCTATGAGGGAGTCAGAGGAACACAGCAAGTTACTGACAGGCTAAAGAGAAACACAGCAAGTCACTGACAGGCTATGAGGGAGTCAGAGGAACACAGCAAGTCACTGATAGGCTATGAGGAGGTCAGAGGAACACAGCAAGTCACTGATAGGCTATGAGGAGGTCAGAGGAACACAGCAAGTCACTGACAGGCTAAAGAGGAACACAGCAAGTCACTGACAGCCTAAAGAGGAACACAGCAAGTCACTGATAGGCTATGAGGGAGTCAGAGGAACACAGCAAGTCACTGATAGGCTATGAGGGAGTCAGAGGAACACAGCAAGTCACTGATAGGCTATGAGGGAGTCAGAGGAACACAGCAAGTCACTGATAGGCTATGAGGAGGTCAGAGGAACACAGCAAGTTACTGACAGGCTATGAGGGAGTCAGAGGAACACAGCAAGTCACTGACAGGCTATGAGGGAGTCAGAGGAACACAGCAAGTCACTGATAGGCTATGAGGGAGTCAGAGGAACACAGCAAGTCACTGATAGGTTATGAGGGAGTCAGGAGAGGAACACAGCAAGTCACTGACAGGCTAAAGAGGAACACAGCAAGTCACTGACAGGCTATGAGGGAGTCAGAGGAACACACAGCAAGTCACGGAGTCAGGAGAGGAACACAGCAAGGCACTGACAGACCAAAGAGATGAACATAGACAGTAAGTCCCTGACAGTGTCTTCACTGACATTTTCAACCTCTCTAGACCCACTCCAATTTGCATACTGCCCAAACTGATCCACAGATGATGCAATCTCAATCACACTCAAAACTGCCCTTTCCCACCTGGACAAAAGGAACACCTAAGTGAGAATGCTGTTCATTGACTACAGCTTGACATTCACATCAAATCAAATCAAATGTATTTGTCACATACACATGGTTAGCAGATGTTATTGGTTACATACACATGGTTAGCAGATGTTATTGGTTACATACACATGGTTAGCAGATGTTAATGGTCACATGGTCAGCAGATGTTAATGGTCACATGGTTAGCAGATGTTAATGGTCACATGGTCAGCAGATGTTAATGGTCACATGGTTAGCAGATGTTATTGGTCACATACACATGGTTAGCAGATGTTAATGTGAGTGTAGTGAAATGCTTGTGCTTCTAGTTCCGACCGTGCAGTAATATCTAACAAGTAATCTGACAATTCCCCAACAACTACCTAATAAACACAAGTGTAAAGGAATGAATAAGAATATGTACATAAAAATATATGGATGAGCGATGGCCGAACGGCATAGGCAAGATGGTATAGATGGTATAGAGTACAGTATATACATATGAGATGAGTAATGTAGGGTATGTAAACAAGATGCAGTAGATGGTATAGAGTACAGTATATACATATGAGATGAGTAATGTAGGGTATGTAAACATTATATAAAGTGACATTGTTTAAAGTGGCTAGTGATACATTTATTACATACATTTTTCCAGTATTAAAGTGGTTAGAGATGAGTCAGTATGTTGGCAGCAGCCACTCAATATTAGTGGTGGCTGTTCAACAGTCTGATGGCCTTGAGATAGAAGCTGTTCAACAGTCTGATGGCCTTGAGATAGAAGCTGTTTTTCAGTCTCTTGGTCCCAGCTTTGATGCACCTGTACTGACCTCGCCTTCTGGATGATAGCGGGGTGAACAGGCAGTGGATCGGGTGGTTGTTGTCCTTGATGATATTTTTGGCCTTCCTGTAACATCAGGTGGTGTAGGTGTCCTGGATTGCAGGTAGTTTGCCCCCGGTGAGGCGTTGTGCAGACCTCACTACCCTCTGGAAAGCCTTATGGTTGTGGGCGGAGCAGTTGCCGTACCAGGTGGTGATACAGCCCGACAGGATGCTCTCGATTGTGCATCTGTAAAAGTTTGTGAGTGTTTTTGGTGACAAGCCAAATTTCTTCAGCCTCCTGAGGTTGAAGAGGCGCTGCTGCGCCTTCTTCAACATGCTGTCTGTGTGGGTGGACCATTTCAGTTTGTCCGTGATGTGTACGCTGAGGAACTTTACACCTTCTCCACTACTGTCCCGTCGATGTGGACAGGGGGCTGCTCCCTCTGCTATTTCCTGAAGTCCACAATCATCTCCTTTGTTTTGTTGATGTTGAGTGTGAGGTTATTTCCCTGACACCACACTCTGAGGGACCTCACCTCCTCCCTGTAGGCCGTCTCATCGTTGTTGGTAATAAAACCTACCACTGTAGTGTTGTCTGCAAACTTGATGATTGAGTTGGAGGCGTGCATGGCCACGCAGTCATGGGGGAACAGGGAGTACAGGCGAGGGCTGAGAACGCACCCTTGTGGAGCCCCAGTGTTGAGGATCAGCGGGGTGAAGATTTTGTTACCTACCCCCACCACCTGGGGGTGGCCCGTCAGAAAGTCCAGGACCCAGTTGCACATGGCGGGGTCGAGACCCATGGTCTCAAGCTTAATGACGAGTTTGGAGGGTACTATGGTGTTAAATGCTGAGCTGTAGTCGATGAACAGCATTCTCACATAGGTATTCCTCTTGTCCAGATGGGTTAAGGCAGTGTGCAATGTGATTGCGTCGTCTGTGGACCTGTTGGGGCGGTAAGCAAATGGGAGTGGGTCTAGGGTGTCAGGTAGAGTGGAGGTGATATGGTCCTTGACTAGTCTCTCAAAGCACTTCATGATGACGGAAGTGAGTGCAACGGGCCGATAGTCATTTAGGTCAGTTACCTTCGCTATCTTGGGAACAAGAACAATGGTGGCCCTCTTGAAGCATGTGGGAACAGCAGACTTGGATAAGGATTGATTGAATATGTCCATAAACACACCAGCCAGCTGGTCTGCGCATGTTCTGAGGATACGGCTGGGGATGCTGTCTGGGCCGGCTGCCATCAATCCATGGTTTCTTGTTGGGGAATGTTTTAATAGACACTGATGCACTTGCTAATAAACTTGGTCACCGAATCAGCGAATTCATCTATGTTATTGTCCAACGCTATGCGGAACATATCCCAGTCCACGTGATTGAAGCAATCTTGAAGCGTGGAATCCGATTGGTCGGACCAGCGTTGAACAGACCTGAGCACGGGCGCTTCCTGTTTTAGTTTCTGTCTATAGGCTGGGTGCATCAAAATGGAGTCGTGGTCAGATTTTCCGAAAGGAGGGCGGGGGAGGGCTTTATATGCATCGCGGAAGTTAGAATAACAATGATCCAAGGTTTTGCCAGCCCGGGTCGCGCATTCGATATGCTGATAAAATTTAGGGAGCCTTGTTTTCAGATTAGCCGTGTTAAAATCCCCAGCTATAATAAATGCAGCCTCAGGATATGTGGTTTCCAGTTTACATAGAGTCAAATTAAGTTATTTCAGGGCCATCGATGTGTCTGCTTGGGGGGGATATTCACGACTGTGATTATGATCGAAGAGAATTCTCTTGGTAGATAATGCGGTTGGCATTTGATTGTGAGGAATTCTATGTCAGGTGAACAAAAGGACTTCTGTATGTTGTTATGATCACACTATGTCTCGTTAATCATAAGGCATACCCCCCCCACCCTTCTTCTATGTCTCGTTAATCATAAGGCATACCCCCCCCCACCCTTCTTCTTACCAGAGAGATGTTTGTTTCTGTCGGCGCGATGCGTGAAGAAGCCAGGTGGCTGTACTGACTCTGATGACGTATCCAGAGTGAGCCATGTTTCTGTGAAACAAAGAACGTTACAGTCTCTGATGTCTCTCTGGAAGGCAACCCTTGCTCGGATTTCATCAACCTTGTTGTCAAGAGACTGGACATTGGTGAGTAGTAAACTCGGGAGCGGTGCGCGATGTGCCCGTCTACGGAGCCTGACCAGAAGACCGCTCCTTCTGCCCCTTCTGCGGCGCCGTTGTTTTGGGTCGCCGGCTGGGGTCCGATCCATTGTCCTGGGTGGTGGACCAAACAGGGGATCCGCCTCGGGAAAGTCGTATATGTAATAAATACATTGTATGTTATAAAACCTAATATTTCCTGGGGTAACAATGTAAAAAATAACACATAAAAAACTAAATACGGCATAGTTTCCTAGGAACGCGAAGCGAGGCGGCCATCTCTGTCGGCGCCGGAAGTGCCCTCAAAGCTCATCAATAAGCTAAGGACCCTGGAACTAAACACCTCCCTCTGCAACTGGATCCTGGACTTCCTGACGGGCCGCCCCCAGGTGGTAAGGGTAGGTAGCAACACATTCGCCACGCTGATCCTTAACATGGGGGCCCTTCAGGGGTGCGTGCTCAGTCCCCTCCTGTACTCCCTGTTCACACATGACTGCACGGCCAGGCACGACTCCAACACCATCAATAAGTTTGCAGATGACACAACAGTGGTAGGCCTGATCACCGACAATGATGAGACAGCCTATAGGGAGGTGGTCAGAGACCTGGCCGTGTGGTGCCAGGACATCAACCTCTCCCTCAACGTGATCAAAACTAAGGAGATGATTGTGGACCACAGGAAAAAGAAGACCGAGCACGCCCCCATTCTCATCAACGGGGCTGCAGTGGAGCAGGTTGAAAGCTTCAAGTTCATTAGAGTCCACATCACCAACAAACTAACATGGTCCAAGCACACCAAGACAGTCATAAAGAAGGCACGACAAAACCTATTCCCCCTCAGGAGACTGAAAAGATTTGGCATGGGTCCTCAGATCCTCAAAAGGTTCTACAGCTGCACCATCGAGAGCATCCTGGTTGCATCACTGCCTGGTATGGCAACTGCTCGGCCCCCGACCGCAAGGCACTACAGAGGGTAGTGTGAATGGCCCAGTACATCACTGGGGAAAGCTTCCTGCCATCCAGGACCTCTATACCAGGCAGTGTCAGAGGAAGGCCCTAAAAATGGTCAAAGTCTCCAGCCACCCTAGTCATAGACTGTTCTCTCTGCTAGTGCATGGCAAGCGGTACCGGAGCGCCAAGTCTAGGTCCAAGAGGCTTCTAAACAGCTTCTACCCCCAAGCCATGAGACTCCTGAACACCTAATCAAATGGCTACTCAAACGATCTTTTACACAGCTGCTACTCTCTGTTGTCATCTATGCATAGTCGCTTTAATAACTCTACCTTCATGTACATATTACCTCAACTAACCAGTGCCCCCACATATTGACTCTTTACCGGTACCCCCCTGTATATGGTCTCGCTACTGTTATTTTACTGCTGCTCTTTAATTTTTTTAACTGCATTGTTGGTTAGGGGTTCGTAAGTAAGCATTTCACTCTGAGGTCTACACCTGTTGTAGTCGGCGCATGTGACTAACAAAATGTGATTTGATTTGACCGGCTAAAGAGATGAACACAGACAGGAAGTCACTGACAGGCTGAAGAGATGAACACAGACAGGAAGTCACTGACAGGCTGAAGAGATGAACACAGACAGTAAGTCACTGACAGGCTGAAGAGATGAACACAGACAGGAAGTCACTGACAGGCTGAAGAGATGAACACAGACAGACCACCTGCTCTACAATTTCATACATTCAGTTGGTTTATAGAACAGCTGGTTTACAGAACAGTTGGTTTACAGAACAGCTAGGTTTACAGAACAGCTAGGTTTACAGAACAGCTGGTTCACAGAACAGCTGGTTTACAGAACAGCTAGGTTTACAGACCCTATCTGTTCTGCTACACATTGGGATAGTTTTCGCGGACGCCGATTAAGCCAAGTCCTGGACTAAAAGGAGGCTCAATGGAGAATCTCCATTGAAAGAACAGTGGCTTTGCGAAAGTATTCACCCCCCTTGGCATTTTACCTAATTTGTTGCCTATCAATCTGGAATTAAAATAGATTTTTGAGGGGTTTGTATCATTTGATTTACACAACACTTTGAAGATGCAAAATCTTTTTTTTAATTGTGAAACAAACAAAAAATAAGACAAAGTCAATACTTTGTAGAGGCACCTTTTGAAGCATTTACAGCTGCATGTCTTTTGGGGTATGTCTCTATAAGCTTGGCACATTTAATGGCAAAACTGCTCCAGCTCCTTCAAGTTGGATGGGCTCTGCTGGTGTACAGCAATATTTAAGCCATACCACAGATTCTCAATTGGATTGAGGTCTGGGCTTTGACTAGGCCATTCCAAGACATTTAAATGTTTCCCCTTAAACCACTTTACTGTTGCTTTAGCAGTATGCTTAGGGCCATTGTCCTGCTGGAAGGTGAACCTCCGTCCCAGTCTCAAAGACTGAAATAGGTTTCCTCAAGAATTTCCCTGTATTTAGATCCATCTATCATTCCTTCAATTCCAACCAGTTTCTCAGTCCCTGCCGATAAAAAACATCCCAACAGCATGATACTGCCACCACCATGCTTCACTGTGGGGATAGGGTTCTCGGGAGGATGAGAGGTGTTGGGTTTGCTCCAGACATAGCGTTTTCCTTGATGGCCAAAAACCTCAATTTTAGTCTCATCTGACCAGAGTACCTTCTTGTATGTGTATGGGGAGTCTCCCACATGCCTTTGGGCACCAAACATGTTTTCTTATTTTTTCTTAAAGCATTGGCTTTTTCTGGCCACTCTTCCGTAAAGCCCAGCTCTGTGGAGTGTACGGCTTAAAGTGGTCCTATGGACCAGCTCCTTCAGGGTTATATTTGGGGGTTATATTTGGTCTCTTTGTTGCCTCTCTGATTAATGCCCTCCTTGCCTGGTCCATGAGTTTGGCTCTCTCTTGGCAGGTTTGTTGTGGTGGCATATTCTTTCCATTTTGTAATAACGGATTTAATGGTGCTCCGTAGGATTTTCAAAGTTTAGGGGATTTATTTATGACCCAACCCTGGTCTGTACTTCTCCACAACTTTGTCCCTGACCTGTTTGGAGAGAGTGATCTTCATGGTGGTCTTCATGGTGCCGCTTGCTTGGTGGTTCCCTTTTCTTAGTGGTGTTGCAGACTCTGGGGCCTTTCAGAACAGGTGTATATATACTGAGATCATGTGACACTTAGATTGCACACAGGTGGACTTTATTTAACAAATTATGAAAAGAGGGTGAATACATTTGCACCAACCAATTTTCTTTTTATAATGAATTTAGAATTTTTTGGAACAAGTAATTTTTTAAATTTCACTTCACCAATTTGGACTTTTTTGTGTATGTCCATTACATGAAATCCCCCCCAAAATCCATGTACATTACAGGTTGTAATGCAACAAAATAGTAAAAACGCCAAGGGGGATGAATACTTTTGCAAGACACTGTACGTTTTAGTCTTGGAAACCACCCAATTAAGCATAATGGTCAATAGTGGTTTCTTACACGGCAGGTCTGACGGAGGCCTGGAGGTCCAATCTGAGAGGTTCCAGATCCTGACCCTGAGCCCTTTGAACCTTACCTGGGATACAGGACGACACCTGGAAAGACACACATGTGAGTACCAAACATAACATGGTGACAGAATCATGGCACATCAAATTTGGAAGGGAACCATATTACCTTGGAGTCAAGGCTCATGAAGCCCAAAGCGAAGGATACACAGGCAGCATTAGAGGTCAGTTCTGACAGGGTCAGGGGAGTGAAGGAGACGTGGATGGTGCTGCTGCCCCCTGCTGGGACATTCTGGAATAACAACAAGGTTATAAGACTGGTCAACATACCTGTTTTCCCGTCTACTGTATACAGCACAGTTAACGTGATGGTCTCTTAAAGATGGACATACTATCTGTTGTGGGGTGATACAGTATGGGTAGTCTGCTGTAGAGTGATGCTGTATGTGTAGTCTGCTGTGTGTACTATCTGTTGTAGAGTGATGCAGTATGGGTAGTCTGCTGTAGAGTGATGCAGTATGGGTAGTCTGCTACTTCTGGCCCTTCTTTGGACACTGTGTTAACAACCCTCCAGATGAGCTTCAATGCCATACAACTCTCCTTCCGTGACCTCCAACTGCTCTTAAATGCTAGTAAAACTAAGTGCATGCTTTTCAACCGTTTGCTGCCTGCACCCGCCGGCCCGGCCCGACTAGCATCACTACCTTGGACGGTTCTGACCTAGAATATGTGGACAACTATAAATACCTAGGTGTCTGGTTAGACTGTAAACTCTCCTTCCAGACTCACATTAAACATCTCCAATTCAAAATTAAATCTAGAATCGGCTTCCTATTTCGCAACAAAGCCTCCTTCACTCATGCTGCCAAACATACCCTCGTAAAACTGACTATCCTACCGATCCTTGACTTTGGCGATGTCATTTACAAAATAGCCTCTGACACTCTACTCAGCAAATTGGATGCAGTCTATCACAGTGCCATCCATTTTGTCACCAAAGCCCCATATACTACCCACCACTGTGACCTGTATGCTCTCGTTGGTTGGCCCTCGCTTCATACTCGTCGCCAAACCCATTGGCTCCAGGTCATCTACAAGTCTCTGCTAGGTAAAGTCCCGCCTTATCTAAGCTCACTGGTCACCAGAGCAACACCCACCCATAGCACGCTCTCCAGCAGGTATATCTCACTGGTCACCCCCAAAGTCAACTCCTGCTTTTGGCCGCCGTTCCTTCAAGTTCTCTGCTGCCAATGACTGGAACAAATTGCAAAAATCTCTGAAGCTGGAGACTCATATCTCCCTCACTAACTTTAAGCACCAGCTGTCAGAGCATCTTTCCGATCACTGTACCTGTACACAGCCCATCTATTATTTTAATTAACATTTTTTTACTCTACCTGCACATCATCATCTGCAAATCTATCACTCCAGTGTTAATGCTAAATTATAATTATTTCACCTCTATGGCCTATTTATTGCCTACCTCCCTAGTCATATACATTTGCACACACTGTATATCAATTGTGTTATTGACTGTATGTTTGTTTTACTCCATGTGTAACTCTGTGTTGTTTGTGTCGCACTGCTTTGCTTTATCTTGGCCAGGTCGCAGTTGTAAATGAGAACTTGTTCTCAACTGGCCTACCTGGTTAAATAAAGGTGAAATAAAAAAATACAATAAAATTCACATCGATGGGACTCACTCATGACTGCACAGCCAGGCACGACTCCAACACAATCATTAAGTTTGCCGATGACACAACAGTCAACACCGACGAGACAGCCTATAGGGAGGAGGTCAGAGACCTGGCCGTGTGGTGCCAGGACAACAATCTCTCCCTCAACGTGATCAAGACAAAGGAGATGATTGTGGACTACAGAAAAAGGCGGGCCGAACAGGCCCCCATTCTCATTGACGGGCTGTAGTGGAGCGAGTCCAGAGTTTCACATTCCTTGGTGTCAATATCACCAACACACTATCATGGTCCAAACACACCAAGACAGTTGTGAAGAGGGCACGACAACACCTTTTCCCCCTCAGGAGACAGAAAAGATTTGACATGTGTCCCCAGATACTCAAAAAGTTCTCCAGCTGCACCATCGAGAGCATCCTGACCAGTTGCATCACCGCCTGGTATGGCAACTGCTCGGCATCTGACCGTAAGGTGCTATAGCGGGTAGTGCGTACGGCCCAGTACATTACTGGGGCCAAGCTTCCTGCCATCCAGGACCTCTATATTAGGCGGTGTCAGAGGAAGGCCCAAAAAATAGTCAAAGACTCCAGTCACCCAAGTCATAGACTTTTTTCTCTACTACCACACGGCAAGCAATGCCGGAGCGCCAAGTCTAGGTCCAAAAGGCTCCTTAATAGTTTCTACCCCCAAGCCATAAGACTGCTGAACAATTTATTAAATGGCCACCCGGACTATTTACACAGATCAGTTAGTCGGCAATCGCCTGCACTGTTGGCTGCAATGTCAAACAAGCCCTCCATCTGCTGTGGAGTGATGCAGTATGGGTAGTATGCTATATGTACTATCTGCTGTGGAGTGATGCACTATGGGTAGTATGCTATAAGTACTATCTGCTGTGGAGTGATGCAGTATGGGTAGTATGCTATATGTACTATCTGCTGTGGAGTGATGCAGTATGGGTAGTATGCTATACGTACTATCTGCTGTGGAGTGATGCAGTATGGGTAGTATGCTATATGTACTATCTGCTGTGGAGTGATGCAGTATGGGTAGTATGCTATACGTACTATCTGCTGTGGAGTGATGCAGTATGGGTAGTATGCTATATGTACTATCTGCTGTGGAGTGATGCAGTATGGGTAGTATGCTATAAGGACTATCTGCTGTGGAGTGATGCAGTATGGGTAGTATGTTATATGTACTATCTGCTGTGGAGTGATGCAGTATGGGTAGTATGCTATACCTACTATCTGCTGTGGAGTGATGCAGTATGGGTAGTATGCTATACGTACTATCTGCTGTGGAGTGATGCAGTATGGGTAGTATGCTATACGTACTATCTGCTGTGGAGTGATGCAGTATGGGTAGTCGGAGGCGTTGCCTTCATGCGGCCTGATGAAGACAGAGAAGAGCCTCTTCTGAGGAGACGCAGAGTGGACAGATCCTTCCTCCTCCTTCTCCTCCTCAAGGTCCTACAGGTGAGAAGGAACAACCATTGATACATACTTATGTAATGGTATCCGCAGCCACAACAGAATGCTTATCACAGTGACAAC
>NC_088417.1:777870-921740 GCF_034236695.1 Oncorhynchus nerka
TACTACTACTACTACTACTACTACATACTATTACTACCACTACTACTACATACTATTACTACTACTACCACTACTACTACTACTACTACTACTACTACTACTACATACTATTACTACCACTACTACTACATACTATTACTACCACTACTACTACATAATATTACTACCACTACTACTACATACTATTACTACTACTACCACTACATCTACTACCACTACTACTACTACTACATACTATTACTGCCACTACTACAACTACTGCTTTTAACACTACTACCACTACTACTACATAATATTACTACCACTACTACTACATACATTACTACTACTACCACTACTTCTACTACCACTATTACTACTACATACTATTACTACCACTACTACTACATACTATTACCACTACTACCACTACTTCTACTACATACTACTACTACCACTACTACTACATACCACTACTACTGCTACTACTACTACTATTACGTTTACAACTACTACCATTACTACTACATACTATTACTACCACTACTACTACTACTACATTATATTACTACCACTACTACTACATACTATTACTACTATTACTACCCCTACCACTACTTCCACTACATGCTATTACTACCACCACAACCACTACTACTACATTATATTACTACCACTACTACTACATACTATTACTACTACTACATACTATTACTACCACTACTTCTACTACCACTACGTACTATTACTACTACTACCACTACTTCTACTACCACTACTACTACTACATACTATTACTACCACTACTACTACTACATACTATTACTACCACTACTACTACTACATACTATTACTACCACTACTACTACTACATACTATTACTACCACTACTACTATTACTACTTCTACTACCACTACTACTACATACTATTACTACTACTACTACATACTATTACTACCACTACTACTACTACATACTATTACTACCACTACTACTATTACTACTACTACTACCACTACTACTTGTTACGTTCCCCAGTATATGTATTGCAGTTTGTATATTTGCATGTGTTTATTTCAGGAAATGGCTTCCTGAAATCCCTCAAGCAGCTGATTGGTCGACTCCATGGCTAAGTGGAGAGCTGACCCCGCCCCCTCGTCAAGACGCAGCTGTCTCCAATTACCCATTCCTTCTGACGCTATATAAAAGCCAGTGTTCTGTTCAGGAGGGAGATCTTTTTGTAGAGAGATTTTCTGGGAGGTCATTGCAGAGATATTTTGATAGAGGTTGATTTTGCTGGGAGTTCATTGCTGAGAGTTGGTATGTTTTGTGAGTTTGTTGCTCAGATAGAGCTTATTTGATGTCCTTTGTTTCTTAGTTTGTTTGTGAAATTGTTTAATATTCTGTTTCATTTGTTCCCAGGGGGAGAAGGGGAAGGCACCTAGGGAGTGCTTAGGCAAGAGGCCCGCGGGCATACATATACCCGTAGTATATTCGCTGTCTAGGCACACTAGGTAAGACCTGGGCGGACCACCCCCTGTATTTTGGTTAGGGCACCAGGTGGTGCTAAATTAGGTAAGTAGTGGGTAGGCAGGTAAGATAGGAGAGGGGGGGCTTTGAGATTTACTTTCTTTGCTTTGGTTCCGTCCAGCCCCTTTTCCCCATATTACCGTGTAAAGGAATAAAGTCCTTGTAAACGGTACCACATTCTGCCTGTTGTCATTCTTACTCGCACCTACAGTCAATACCTTTTTCGCTTCACGGAAAGTTTAGTTGTAGCAGGGTGTTGCGTTCCCTCTTCATAGAGGCGTGCGTAACACTACTACATACTACTACTACCACTACTTCTACTACATACTACTACATACCACTACTACTACTACTACTACTACTACTACTACTACTACTGCTACTACTACTACTACTACTACTACTACTACACCTACTACTACTACAACTACTACCACTACTACATACTATTACTGCCACTACTACGACTACATTATATTACTACCACTACTACTACATACTACCACTACTACTACATACTACCACTACTACTACTACATACTATTACTACCACCACTACTACTACTACATACTACAACTACCACTACTACTACATAATATTACTACCACTACATACTACTACTATTAATACTACTACATACTATTACTACCACTACTACTACATACTATTACTACCACTACTACATTATATTACTACCACTACTACTACTACATTATATTACTACCACTACTACTACATACTACTACTATTAATACTACTACATACTATTACTACCACTACTACTACATAATATTACTACTACTACTACATACTATTACTACCACTACTACTACTACATTATATTACTACCACTACTACTACTACATTATATTACTACCACTACTACTACATACTACTACTATTAATACTACTACATACTATTACTACCACTACTACTACATACTATTACTACCACTACTACTACTACATTATATTACTACCACTACTACTACATAATATTACTACCACTACATACTACTACTATTACTACTACTATATACTATTACTACCACTACTACATAATATTACTACCACTATTACTACTACATACTATTACTATTACCACTACTACTACATACTATTACTACCACTACTACTACTACATACTATTACTACCACTACTACATACTATTACTACCACTACTACATACTATTACTACCACTACATACTATTACTATTACCACTACTACTACTACATACTATTACTACCACTACTACTACATACTACTACTGCTATTACTACTACTACTACTACTACATACTATTACTACCACTACCACATACTACATACTATTACTACCACTACGACTACTACTGATACAAACTATTACTACCACTACTACTGGTAAAGATACCTACTACTACTAGTATTAGGGGTTTAGTATTAGGGGTTAGCATTAGTGGTTAGTATTAGGGGTTAATATTAGTGGTTAGGGGTTAGTATTAGGGGTTAGTGTTAGGGGTTAATATTAGGGTTTAGTGTTAGGGGTTAGTATTAGGGGTTAGGGGTTAGTGTTAGGGGTTAGTGTTAGGGGTTAGTATTAGGGGTTAGTATTAGGAGTTAGTATTAGGGGTTAGGGGTTATTTATAGGGGTTAGTATTAGGGGGTTAGTGTTAGGGGTTAGTAGTAGGGGTTAGTGTTAGGGTTAGTAGTAGGGGTTAGTAGTAGGGGTTAGTATAAGGGGTTAGGGGTTGGTGTTAGGGTTAGTAGTAGGGGTTAGTGTTAGGGGTTAGTAGTAGGGGGTTAGTAGTAGGGGTTAGTGTTAGGGTTTAGGGGTTAGTATTAGGGGTTAGTATTAGGGGTTAGTATTAGGGTTAGGGGTTCGTGTTAGGGGTTAGTATTAGGGGTTAGGGGTTAGTATTAGGGGTTAGTATAAGGGGTTAGGGGTTAGTGTTAGGGGTTAGGGTTTAGTATTAGGGGTTAGTATTAGGGGTTAGTATAAGGGGTTAGTATAAGGGGTTAGGGGTTAGTGTTAGGGGTTAGTATTAGGGGTTAGTGTTAGGGGTTAGGGGTTAGTATTAGGGGTTAGGGTTTAGTATGAGGGGTTAGGGGTTAGTATTAGGGGTTAGTATTAGGGGTTAGTGTTAGGGGTAGTATTGGGGGTTATTAGGGTTAGTATTAGGGGTTAGTATTAGGGGTTAGTATTAGGGGTTAGTATAAGTGGTTAGTATAAGGGGTTATGGTTTAGTATTAGGGGTTAGGGGTTAGTATTAGGGATTAGTAGTAGGGGTTAATATTAGGAGTTAGGGTTTAGTATTAGGGGTCAGTATTAGGGGTTTGTGTTTGGGGTTAGTATTAGGGTTAGAATTTAGTATTAGGGGTTAGTATAAGGGGTTAGGGGTTAGTGTTAGGGGTTAGGGGTTAGTATTAGGGTTATTATTAGGGGTTAGGGGTTAGTATTAGGGGTTAGAGTTTAGTATTAGGGGTTAGTATAAGGGGTTAGGGGTTAGTATTAGGGGTTAGAGTTTAGTATTAGGGGTTAGTATAAGGTTAGGGGTTAGTGTTAGGGGTTAGCGTTTAGTATTAAGGGTTATTATTAGGGGTTAGGGGTTAGTATTAGGGGTTAGGGTTTAGTATGAGGGGTTAGGGTTTATTATTAGGGGTTAGTATTAGGGGTTAGTATGAGGGGTTAGGGGTTAGTATTAGGGGTTAGTATTAGGGGGTTAGGGGTTAGTATTAGGGTTAGTATTAGGGGTTAGTAGTAGGGGTTAGTATTAGGGGTTAGTATTAGGGGTTAGGGGTTAGTATTAGGGGTTAGGGTTTAGTATGAGGGGTTAGGGGTTATTATTAGGGGTTATTATTAGGGGTTAGTAGTAGGGGTTAATATTAGGGGTTAGGGTTTAGTATTAGGGGTCAGTATTAGGGGTTAGTATTAGGGGTTAGTATTAGGGGTTAGTATTAGGGGTTAGTATTAGGGTCAGTGTTAGGGGTTAGTATTAGGGGTTAGTATTAGGGTTAGTATTAGGGGTTAGTATTAGGGGTTAGGGGTTAGTATTAGGGGTTAGGGTTTAGTATGAGGGGTTAGGGGTTATTATTAGGGTTATTATTAGGGTTAGTATTAGGGTTAATATTAGGGGTTAGGGTTTAGTATTAGGGGTTAGTATTAGGGGTTAGTATTAGGGGTTAGTATTAGGGGTCAGTATTAGGGGGTCAGTATTAGGGGATAGTATTAGGGGTTAGTATTAGGGGTTAGTATTAGGGGTTAGTATTAGGGGTTAGGGTTTAGTATGAGGGGTTAGGGGTTTATTATTAGGGGTTAGTATTAGGGGTTAGTAGTAGGGGTTAGTAGTAGGGGTTAGGGGTTATTATTAGGGGTTAGTAGTAGGGGTTAGTATTAGGGGTTAGTAGTAGGGGTTAGTATTAGGGGTTAGTAGTAGGGGTTAGTAGTAGGGGTCAGTATTAGGGGTTAGTAGTAGGGCCAGTAGTAGGGGTTAGTATTAGGGGTTAGTATTAGGGGTTAGTAGTAGGGGTTAGTAGTAGGGTCAGTATTAGGGTTAGTAGTAGGGGTTAGTAGTAGGGGTTAGTATTAGGGGTTAGTAGTAGGGGTTAGTAGTAGGGGTCAGTATTAGGGGTTAGTAGTAGGGGTTAGTAGTAGGGGTTAGTATTAGGGGTTAGTAGTAGGGGTTAGTAGTAGGGGTTAGTATTAGGGTTAGTAGTAGGGGTTAGTAGTAGGGGTCAGTATTAGGGGTTAGTAGTAGGGTTAGTATTAGGGGTTAGTAGTAGGGGTTAGTAGTAGGGGTTAGGGGTTAGTATTAGGGTTAGTAGTAGGGGTTAGTAGTAGGGGTTAGGGGTTATTATTAGGGGTTAGTAGTAGGGTTAGTAGTAGGGGTTAGGGGTTATTATTAGGGGGTTAGTATGAGGGGTTAGGGGTTAGTATTAGGGGTTAGTATTAGGGGTTAGTATTAGGGTTAGGGGTTAGTATTAGGGGTTAGTATTAGGGGTTAGTAGTAGGGGTTAGTATTAGGGGTTAGTATTAGGGGTTAGGGGTTAGTATTAGGGGTTAGGGTTTAGTATGAGGGGTTAGGGTTATTATTAGGGTTATTATTAGGGGTTAGTAGTAGGGGTTAATATTAGGGGTTAGGGTTTAGTATTAGGGTCAGTATTAGGGGTTAGTATTAGGGGTTAGTATTAGGGGTTAGTATTAGGGGTCAGTGTTAGGGGTTAGTATTAGGGGTTAGTATTAGGGGTTAGTATTAGGGTTAGGGGTTAGTATTAGGGGTTAGGGTTTAGTATGAGGGGTTAGGGGTTATTATTAGGGGTTATTATTAGGGGTTAGTATTAGGGGTTAATATTAGGGGTTAGGGTTTAGTATTAGGGGTCAGTATTAGGGGTTAGTATTAGGGGTTAGTATTAGGGGTTAGTATTAGGGTCAGTATTAGGGGTCAGTATTAGGGGATAGTATTAGGGTTAGTATTAGGGGTTAGTATTAGGGGTTAGTATTAGGGGTTAGGGTTTAGTATGAGGGGTTAGGGGTTTATTATTAGGGGTTAGTATTAGGGGTTAGTAGTAGGGGTTAGTAGTAGGGGTTAGGGGTTATTATTAGGGGTTAGTAGTAGGGGTTAGTATTAGGGGTTAGTAGTAGGGTTAGTATTAGGGTTAGTAGTAGGGGTTAGTAGTAGGGGTCAGTATTAGGGGTTAGTAGTAGGGGTTAGTAGTAGGGGTTAGTAGTAGGGGTTAGTATTAGGGGTTAGTATTAGGGTTAGTAGTAGGGGTTAGTAGTAGGGGTCAGTATTAGGGGTTAGTAGTAGGGGTTAGTAGTAGGGGTTAGTATTAGGGGTTAGTAGTAGGGGTTAGTAGTAGGGGTCAGTATTAGGGGGTTAGTAGTAGGGGTTAGTAGTAGGGGTTAGTATTAGGGGTTAGTTAGGGCCAGTATTAGGGGTTAGTAGTAGGGGTTAGTAGTAGGGGTTAGTATTAGGGGTTAGTAGTAGGGGTTAGTAGTAGGGGTCAGTATTAGGGGTTAGTAGTAGGGGTTAGTATTAGGGGTTAGTAGTAGGGGTTAGTAGTAGGGGTTAGGGGTTAGTATTAGGGGTTAGTAGTAGGGGTTAGTAGTAGGGGTTAGGGGTTATTATTAGGGGTTAGTAGTAGGGGTTAGGGGTTATTATTAGGGGTTAGTAGTAGGGGTTAGTAGTAGGGGTTAGTATTAGGGGTTAGTAGTAGGGGTTAGTAGTAGGGGTTAGGGTTTAGTATGAGGGGTTAGGGGTTAGTATTAGGGGTTAGTATTAGGGGTTAGGGTTTAGTATGAGGGGTTAGGGGTTAGTATTAGGGGTTAGTAGTAGGGGTTAGTAGTAGTGTCGTACCTTACAGATGAGCTGGTCTCTGTATTCCCCCCACATGTTGGTGAAGGATGTGATGTCGATGGTTTGAGTCTCAAACGCTCCCAGAATGCCACAATCTGGGTGGACGAAGAACGCTGCACCCTTCCCATGGGCCAACAGCCCACTCACAAACGCTGTTAGTATATACAGGACCACACAGTTCAGTCAGAACAGTCCCCTGTATTCAGGGGATGAAACATGAAATGATTTCTGTGTAAATGAATCCTACTGTGTACCTTCCTGTGCCTTGTCCTCTACTTTCTTAGCTTGAACAGAGTGTAAATGCTTCCTCACATGCAGGCCCCTGAAACACAGAGTCAATGCACAGATTAACATAACAGAGGTGAGACAAAAGTATTTATTCGATGCAAACAATTCAAAGAAAAACACTAATGCATGAAACACATGAACAGATGGTTTAGAGAATAATAACCTAACGGAGCAGGCGTAAAAATAGTTCCCACATCCGGTTTTCAGGGAAAGCTATGTTGAAGATACTGTATCCCTGAAAACCAGATGTTCGTGATTTCAGGCGACCCGCATAAACTAAGAAAATACAGACTGTACCTCTGCTGCGATTGGCCGGCTGGTGGTGAGGGGGCGTGTCCAGTGAAGTACTCCGCCTCCAGAGTGAAGGGGGCTGGGATTGCTGTGTGATTGGTTATAATCAGCTGCTTGGTGATTGGTCGCTTCAACAGGACGTTGTCTCCAAAGTCCAGAACCAACGATACAGCAGGGTCCTCTTCATCTAATCCGGAACTGGAGAGAAGACACACATGATCTAATTAGCCATCTAGCATGCTCTGAACACCTGTGGTAATTAGCCATCTAGCATGATCTGAACACCTGTGGTAATTAGCCATCTAGCATGCTCTGAACACCTGTGGTAATTAGCTATCTAGCATGATCTGAACACCTGTGGTAATTAGCCATCTAGCATGCTCTGAACACCTGTGGTAATTAGCCATCTAGCATGCTCTGAACACCTGTGGTAATTAGCTATCTAGCACGCTCTGAACACCTGTGGTAATTAGCTATCTAGCATGCTCTGAACACCTGTGGTAATTAGCCATCTAGCATGCTCTGAACACCTGTGGTAATTAGCTATCTAGCACGCTCTGAACACCTGTGGTAATTAGCTATCTAGCATGCTCTGAACACCTGTGGTAATTAGCCATCTAGCATGCTCTGAACACCTGTGGTAATTAGCTATCTAGCACGCTCTGAACACCTGTGGTAATTAGCCATCTAGCATGCTCTGAACACCTGTGGTAATTAGCCATCTAGCATGCTCTGAACACCTGTGGTAATTAGCTACCTAGCATGCTCTGAACACCTGTGGCAATTAGCTACCTAGCATGCTCTGAACACCTGTGGTAATTAGCCATCTAGCATGCTCTGAACACCTGTGGTAATTAGCTATCTAGCACGATCTGAACACCTGTGGCAATTAGCCATCTAGCATGCTCTGAACACCTGTGGTAATTAGCTATCTAGCATGCTCTGAACACCTGTGGTAATTAGCCATCTAGCATGCTCTGAACACCTGTGGTAATTAGCCATCTAGCATGCTCTGAACACCTGTGGTAATTAGCTACCTAGCATGCTCTGAACACCTGTGGCAATTAGCTAACTAGCATGCTCTGAACACCTGTTGTAATTAGCTATCTAGCTATCTAGCATGCTCTACCTAGATGCATTTGTCTGTTTTGGCTGCCAAAGCCAGTCTACCTCTGAAAATAACAGTGTCCTTGCTGCCAAAGCCAGTCTACCTCTGAATATAACAATGTCCTTGCTGCCAAAGCCAGTCTACCTCTGAATATAACAGTGTCCTTGCTGCCAAAGCCAGTCTACCTCTGAATATAACAGTGTCCTTGCTGCTTAGAGACTGGAACACAGTAGGACAGGTACCAGTCTCTAGGTGGACAGTAGGACACGTACCAGTCTCTAGGTGGACAGTAGGACACGTACCAGTCTCTAAGTAGACAGTAGGACACGTACCAGTCTCTAGGTGGACAGTAGGACACGTACCAGTCTCTAGGTGGACAGTAGGACACGTACCAGTCTCTAGGTGGACAGTAGGATACGTACCAGTCTCTAGGTGGACAGTAGGACACGTACCAGTCTCTAGGTGGACAGTAGGACACGTACCAGTCTCTAGGTGGACAGTAGGACAGTAGGACACGTACCAGTCTCTAAGTAGACAGTAGGACAGTAGGACACGTACCAGTCTCTAGGTGGACAGTAGGACAGTAGGACACGTACCCGTCTCTAGGTGGACAGTAGGACACGTACCAGTCTCTAGGTGGACAGTAGGACACGTACCAGTCTCTAGGTAGACAGTAGGACACGTACCAGTCTCTAGGTGGACAGTAGGACAGTAGGACACGTACCAGTCTCTAGGTGGACAGTAGGACACGTACCAGTCTCTAGGTGGACAGTAGGACACGTACCAGTCTCTAGGTGGACAGTAGGACAGTAGGACACGTACCAGTCTCTAAGTAGACAGTAGGACACGTACCAGTCTCTAGGTGGACAGTAGGACACGTACCAGTCTCTAAGTAGACAGTAGGACACGTACCAGTCTCTAAGTAGACAGTAGGACACGTACCAGTCTCTAAGTAGACAGTAGGACACGTACCAGTCTCTAAGTAGACAGTAGGACACGTACCAGTCTCTAAGTAGACAGTAGGACACGTACCAGTCTCTAGGTGGACAGTAGGACACGTACCAGTCTCTAGGTGGACAGTAGGACACGTACCAGTCTCTAGGTGGACAGTAGGACACGTACCAGTCTCTAGGTGGACAGTAGGACACGTACCAGTCTCTAGGTGGACAGTAGGACACGTACCAGTCTCTAGTCTCTAGGTAGACAGTAGGACACGTACCCGTCTCTAGGTGGACAGTAGGACACGTAGTCCCTAAGAGACAGTAGGACACGTACCAGTCTCTTTGTAGACAGTAGGACACGTACCAGTCTCTAGGACAGTGGACAGTCTCTAGGTGGACAGTAGGACACGTACCAGTCTCTAGGTGGACAGTGGACAGTCTCTAGGTGGACAGTAGGACACGTACCAGTCTCTAAGTAGACAGTGGACAGTAGTCTCTAGGTGGACAGTAGGACACGTACCAGTCTCTAGGTGGACAGTAGGACAGTAGGACACGTGTCTCTAGACAGTAGGACAGTAGGACACGTACACAGTCTCTAAGTAGACAGTAGGACACGTACCAGTCTCTAGGTGGACAGTAGGACAGTAGGACACGGACAGTAGGACACGTACCAGTCTCTAGGTGGACAGTAGGACACGTGCCAGTCTCTAGGTGGACAGTAGGACACGTACCAGTCTCTAGGTGGACAGTAGGACAGTAGGACACGTACCAGTCTCTAGGTGGACAGTAGGACACGTACCAGTCTCTAAGTAGACAGTAGGACACGTACCAGTCTCTAGGTAGACAGTAGGACACGTACCCGTCTCTAGGTGGACAGTAGGACACGTACCAGTCTCTAAGTAGACAGTAGGACACGTACCAGTCTCTTTGTAGACAGTAGGACACGTACCATTCTCTAAGTAGACAGTAGGACACGTACCAGTCTCTAGGTGGACAGTAGGACAGTAGGACACGTACCAGTCTCTAGGTGGACAGTAGGACAGTAGGACACGTACCAGTCTCTAGGTGGACA
Source organism: Oncorhynchus nerka (assembly GCF_034236695.1). NCBI lineage: Eukaryota > Metazoa > Chordata > Actinopteri > Salmoniformes > Salmonidae > Oncorhynchus > Oncorhynchus nerka. The sequence continues at coordinate 788,420 of NC_088417.1, forward strand.
GTAGGACACGTACCAGTCTCTAGGTGGACAGTAGGACACGTACCAGTCTCTAGGTGGACAGTAGGACACGTACCAGTCTCTAAGTAGACAGTAGGACACGTACCAGTCTCTAGGTGGACAGTAGGACACGTACCAGTCTCTAGGTGGACAGTAGGACAGTAGGACACGTACCAGTCTCTAAGTAGACAGTAGGACACGTACCAGTCTCTAGGTGGACAGTAGGACAGTAGGACACGTACCAGTCTCTAAGTAGACAGTAGGACACATACCAGTCTCTAGGTGGACAGTAGGACAGTAGGACACGTACCAGTCTCTAGGTGGACAGTAGGACAGTAGGACACGTACCAGTCTCTAGGTGGACAGTAGGACACGTACCAGTCTCTAGGTGGACAGTAGGACACGTACCAGTCTCTAGGTGGACAGTAGGACAGTAGGACACGTACCAGTCTCTAGGTGGACAGTAGGACACGTACCAGTCTCTAGGTGGACAGTAGGACAGTAGGACACGTACCAGTCTCTAGGTGGACAGTAGGACACGTACCAGTCTCTAGGTGGACAGTAGGACACGTACCAGTCTCTAGGTGGACAGTAGGACAGTAGGACACGTACCAGTCTCTAGGTGGACAGTAGGACACGTACCAGTCTCTAGGTGGACAGTAGGACACGTACCAGTCTCTAAGTGGACAGTAGGACACGTACCAGTCTCTAAGTAGACAGTAGGACACGTACCAGTCTCTAAGTAGACAGTAGGACACGTACCAGTCTCTAAGTAGAGAGTAGGACACGTTGAGTGTCTGGGCTGTAGAGAAGAATCGCAAAACCAGAGGATCTTTCATCCCTGTCACCTCACACAACGCTGCTACTGCACTTAACTCCATCTACAGGGAAGGACAGGGACGGAGAGATGAGACAGATATCAGTCACTTAGAGGTGTGTTGCTCTTAGTTGTAGTTGCTGTAGAGAGCTGTGTTCAGTGCCCAGTGGATGGATAGGTACTTATAATATAGTGTAAAGCGGGGTGGCTGGATACTAACACCAGTCTGAGCTGTGTTTAATGTAGTAAACTAACACCAGTCTGAGCTGTGTTTAATGTAGTAAACTAACACCAGTCTGAGCTGTGTTTAATGTAGTAAACTAACACCAGTCTGAGCTGTGTTTAATGTAGTAAACTAACACCAGTCTGAACTGTGTTTAATGTAGTAAACTAACACCAGTCTGAGCTGTGTTTAATGTAGTAAACTAACACCAGTCTGAGCTGTGTTTAATGTAGTAAACTAACACCAGTCTGAGCTGTGTTTAATGTAGTAAACTAACACCAGTCTGAGCTGTGTTTAATGTAGTAAACTAACACCAGTCTGAGCTGTGTTTAATGTAGTAAACTAACACCAGTCTGAGCTGTGTTTAATGTAGTAAACTAACACCAGTCTGAGCTAACACCAGTGTTTAATGTAGTAAACTAACACCAGTCTGAGCTGTGTTTAATCTGAACTGTGTTTAATGTAGTAAACTAACACCAGTCTGAGCTGTGTTTAATGTAGTAAACTAACACCAGTCTGAGCTGTCTGAGCTGTTTAATGTAGTAAACTAACACCAGTCTGAGCTGTGTTTAATGTAGTAAACTAACACCAGTCTGAGCTGTGTTTAATGTAGTAAAATGTAGTAAACTAACACCAGTCTGAATGTAGTAAACTGTGTTTAATGTAGTAAACTAACACCAGTCTGAGCTGTGTTTAATGTAGTAAACTAACACCAGTCTGAGCTGTGTTTAATGTAGTAAACTAACACCAGTCTGAGCTGTGTTTAATGTAGTAAACTAACACCAGTCTGAGCTGTGTTTAATGTAGTAAACTAACACCAGTCTGAGCTGTGTTTAATGTAGTAAACTAACACCAGTCTGAGCTGTGTTTAATGTAGTAAACTAACACCAGTCTGAGCTGTGTTTAATGTAGTAAACTAACACCAGTCTGAGCTGTGTTTAATGTAGTAAACTAACACCAGTCTGAGCTGTGTTTAATGTAGTAAACTAACACCAGTCTGAGCTGTGTTTAATGTAGTAAACTAACACCAGTCTGAGCTGTGTTTAATGTAGTAAACTAACACCAGTCTGAGCTGTGTTTAATGTAGTAAACTAACACCAGTCTGAGCTGTGTTTAATGTAGTAAACTAACACCAGTCTGAGCTGTGTTTAATGTAGTAAACTAACACCAGTCTGAGCTCTGAGCTGTGTTTAATGTAGTAAACTAACACCAGTCTGAGCTGTGTTTAATGTAGTAAACTAACACCAGTCTGAGCTGTGTTTAATGTAGTAAACTAACACCAGTCTGAGCTGTGTTTAATGTAGTAAACTAACACCAGTCTGAGCTGTGTTTAATGTAGTAAACTAACACCAGTCTGAGCTGTGTTTAATGTAGTAAACTAACACCAGTCTGAGCTGTGTTTAATGTAGTAAACTAACACCAGTCTGAGCTGTGTTTAATGTAGTAAACTAACACCAGTCTGAACTGTGTTTAATGTAGTAAACTAACACCAGTCTGAGCTGTGTTTAATGTAGTAAACTAACACCAGTCTGAGCTGTGTTTAATGTAGTAAACTAACACCAGTCTGAGCTGTGTTTAATGTAGTAAACTAACACCAGTCTGAGCTGTGTTTAATGTAGTAAACTAACACCAGTCTGAACTGTGTTTAATGTAGTAAACTAACACCAGTCTGAACAATGTAGTAAACAACACCAGTCTGAGCTGTGTTTAATGTAGTAAACTAACACCAGTCTGAGCTGTGTTTAATGTAGTAAACTGAACAATGTAGTAAACTAACACAGTCTGAACTGTGTTTAATGTAGTAAACTAACACCAGTCTGAGCTGTTTAATGTTTAATGTAGTAAACTAACACCAGTCTGAGCTGTGTTTAATGTAGTAAACTAACACCAGTCTGAGCTGTGTTTAATGTAGTAAACTAACACCAGTCTGAACTGTGTTTAATGTAGTAAACCAGTAACAATGTAGTAAACAACACCAGTCTGAGCTGTGTTTAATGTAGTAAACTAACACCAGTCTGAGCTGTGTTTAATGTAGTAAACTAACACCAGTCTGAGCTGTGTTTAATGTAGTAAACTAACACCAGTCTGAGCTGTGTTTAATGTAGTAAACTAACACCAGTCTGAGCTGTGTTTAATGTAGTAAACTAACACCAGTCTGAGCTGTGTTTAATGTAGTAAACTAACACCAGTCTGAGCTGTGTTTAATGTAGTAAACTAACACCAGTCTGAGCTGTGTTTAATGTAGTAAACTAACACCAGTCTGAGCTGTGTTTAATGTAGTAAACTAACACCAGTCTGAGCTGTGTTTAATGTAGTAAACTAACACCAGTCTGAGCTGTGTTTAATGTAGTAAACTAACACCAGTCTGAGCTGTGTTTAATGTAGTAAACTAACACCAGTCTGAGCTGTGTTTAATCTGTAGTAAACTAACACCAGTCTGAGCTGTGTTTAATGTAGTAAACTAACACCAGTCTGAGCTGTGTTTAATGTAGTAAACTAACACCAGTCTGAGCTGTGTTTAATGTAGTAAAACTAACACCAGTCTGAGCTGTGTTTAATGTAGTAAACTAACACCAGTCTGAGCTGTGTTTAATGTAGTAAACTAACACCAGTCTGAGCTGTGTTTAATGTAGTAAACTAACACCAGTCTGAGCTGTGTTTAATGTAGTAAACTAACACCAGTCTGAGCTGTGTTTAATGTAGTAAACTAACACCAGTCTGAGCTGTGTTTAATGTAGTAAACTAACACCAGTCTGAGCTGTGTTTAATGTAGTAAACTAACACCAGTCTGAGCTGTGTTTAATGTAGTAAACTAACACCAGTCTGAGCTGTGTTTAATGTAGTAAACTAACACCAGTCTGAGCTGTGTTTAATGTAGTAAACTAACACCAGTCTGAGCTGTGTTTAATGTAGTAAACTAACACCAGTCTGTGTTTAATGTAGTAAACTAACACCAGTCTGAGCTGTGTTTAATGTAGTAAACTAACACCAGTCTGAGCTGTGTTTAATGTAGTAAACTAACACCAGTCTGAGCTGTGTTTAATGTAGTAAACTAACACCAGTCTGAGCTGTGTTTAATGTAGTAAACTAACACCAGTCTGAGCTGTGTTTAATGTAGTAAACTAACACCAGTCTGAACTGTGTTTAATGTAGTAAACTAACACCAGTCTGAGCTGTGTTTAATGTAGTAAACTAACACCAGTCTGAGCTGTGTTTAATGTAGTAAACTAACACCAGTCTGAGCTGTGTTTAATGTAGTAAACTAACACCAGTCTGAGCTGTGTTTAATGTAGTAAACTAACACCAGTCTGTGTTTAATGTAGTAAACTGTGTTTAATGTAGTAAACTAACACCAGTCTGAGCTGTTTAATGTTTAACACCAGTCTGAGCTGTGTTTAATGTAAAACTAACACCAGTCTGAGCTGTGTTTAATGTAGTAAACTAACACCAGTCTGAGCTGTGTTTAATGTAGTAAACTAACACCAGTCTGAACTGTGTTTTTAATGTAGTAAACTAACACCAGTCTGAGCTGTGTTTAATGTAGTAAACTAACACCAGTCTGAGCTGTGTTTAATGTAGTAAACTAACACCAGTCTGAGCTGTGTTTAATGTAAACTAACACCAGTCTGAGCTGTGTTTAATGTAGTAAACTAACACCAGTCTGAACTGTGTTTAATGTGTTTAATGTAAAACTAACACCAGTCTGAGCTGTGTTTAATGTAGTAAACTAACACCAGTCTGAGCTGTGTTTAATGTAGTAAACTAACACCAGTCTGAACTGTGTTTAATGTAGTAAACTCTGAAATGTAGTAAACCAGTCTGAGCTGTGTTTAATGTAGTAAACTAACACCAGTCTGAGCTGTGTTTAATGTAGTAAACTAACACCAGTCTGAGCTGTGTTTAATGTAGTAAACTAACACCAGTCTGAGCTGTTTTAATGTAGTAAACTAACACCAGTCTGAACTGTGTTTAATGTAGTAAACTAACACCAGTCTGAGCTGTGTTTAATGTAGTAAACTAAATGTAGTAAACAACACAGTCTGAGCTGTGTTTAATGTAGTAAACTAACACCAGTCTGAGCTGTGTTTAATGTAGTAAACTAACACCAGTCTGAGCTGTGTTTAATGTAGTAAACTAACACCAGTCTGAGCTGTGTTTAATGTAGTAAACTAACACCAGTCTGAGCTGTGTTTAATGTAGTAAACTAACACCAGTCTGAGCTGTGTTTAATGTAGTAAACTAACACCAGTCTGAGCTGTGTTTAATGTAGTAAACTAACACCAGTCTGAGCTGTGTTTAATGTAGTAAACTAACACCAGTCTGAGCTGTGTTTAATGTAGTAAACTAACACCAGTCTGAGCTGTGTTTAATGTAGTAAACTAACACCAGTCTGAGCTGTGTTTAATGTAGTAAACTAACACCAGTCTGAACTGTGTTTAATGTAGTAAACTAACACCAGTCTGAGCTGTGTTTAATGTAGTAAACTAACACCAGTCTGAGCTGTGTTTAATGTAGTAAACTAACACCAGTCTGAACTGTGTTTAATGTAGTAAACTAACACCAGTCTGAACTGTGTTTAATGTAGTAAACTAACACCAGTCTGAGCTGTGTTTAATGTAGTAAACTAACACCAGTCTGAACTGTGTTTAATGTAGTAAACTAACACCAGTCTGAGCTGTGTTTAATGTAGTAAACTAACACCAGTCTGAGCTGTGTTTAATGTAAACTGTCTGAGTAAACTAACACCAGTCTGAACTGTGTTTAATGTAGTAAACTAACACCAGTCTGAGCTGTGTTTAATGTAGTAAACTAACACCAGTCTGAGCTGTGTTTAATGTAGTAAACTAACACCAGTCTGAGCTGTGTTTAATGTAGTAAACTAACACCAGTCTGAACTGTGTTTAATGTAGTAAACTAACACCAGTCTGAGCTGTGTTTAATGTAGTAAACTAACACCAGTCTGAGCTGTGTTTAATGTAGTAAACTAACACCAGTCTGAGCTGTGTTTAATGTAGTAAACTAACACCAGTCTGAGCTGTGTTTAATGTAGTAAACTAACACCAGTCTGAGCTGTGTTTAATGTAGTAAACTAACACCAGTCTGAGCTGTGTTTAATGTAGTAAACTAACACCAGTCTGAGCTGTGTTTAATGTAGTAAACTAACACCAGTCTGAGCTGTGTTTAATGTAGTAAACTAACACCAGTCTGAGCTGTGTTTAATGTAGTAAACTAACACCAGTCTGAGCTGTGTTTAATGTAGTAAACTAACACCAGTCTGAACTGTGTTTAATGTAGTAAACTAACACCAGTCTGAGCTGTGTTTAATGTAGTAAACTAACACCAGTCTGAGCTGTGTTTAATGTAGTAAACTAACACCAGTCTGAGCTGTGTTTAATGTAGTAAACTAACACCAGTCTGAGCTGTGTTTAATGTAGTAAACTAACACCAGTCTGAGCTGTGTTTAATGTAGTAAACTAACACCAGTCTGAGCTGTGTTTAATGTAGTAAACTAACACCAGTCTGAGCTGTGTTTAATGTAGTAAACTAACACCAGTCTGAGCTGTGTTTAATGTAGTAAACTAACACCAGTCTGAGCTGTGTTTAATGTAGTAAACTAACACCAGTCTGAACTGTGTTTAATGTAAACTAACACCAGTCTGAAAATGTAGTAAACTCTGAGCTGTGTTTAACAACACCAGTCTGAGCTGTGTTTAATGTAGTAAACTAACACCAGTCTGAGCTGTGTTTAATGTAGTAAACTAACACCAGTCTGAACTGTGTTTAATGTAGTAAACTAACACCAGTCTGAGCTGTGTTTAATGTAGTAAACTAACACCAGTCTGAGCTGTGTTTAATGTAGTAAACTAACACCAGTCTGAGCTGTGTTTAATGTAGTAAACTAACACCAGTCTGAACTGTGTTTAATGTAGTAAACTAACACCAGTCTGAGCTGTGTTTAATGTAGTAAACTAACACCAGTCTGAGCTGTGTTTAATGTAGTAAACTAACACCAGTCTGAGCTGTGTTTAATGTAGTACAGTCGTGGCCAAAAGTTTTGAGAATGACACAAATATTAATTTCCACAAAGTTTGCTGCTTCAGTGTCTTTAGATATTTTTGTCAGATGTTACTATGGAATACTGAAGTATAATTACAAGTATTTCATGAGTGTCAAAGGCTTTTATTGACCATTATATGAAGTTGATGCAAAGAGTCAATGTTTGCAGTGTTGACCCTTCTTTTTCAAGACCTCTGCAATCCTCCCTCGCATGCTGTCAATTAACTTCTGGGCCACATCTTGACTGATGGCAGCCCATTATTGCATAATCAATGCTTGGAGTTTGTCAGAAATTTGTGGGGTTTTGTTTGTCCCCCAGCCTCTTGAGGATTGTCCACAAGGTCTCAATGGGATTAAGGTCTAGGGAGTTTCCTGGCCATGGACCCAAAATATCAATGTTTTGTTCCCCGAGCCACTTAGTTATCACTTTTGCCTTTTGGCAAGGTGCCCCATCATGTTGGAAAAGGCATTGTTCATCACCAAACTGTTCCTGGATGGCTGGGAGAAGTTGCTCTCTGAGGATTTGTTGGTACCATTCTTTATTTATGGCTGTGTTCTTAGGCAAAATTGTGAGTGAGCCCACTCCCTTGGCTGAGAAGCAACCCACACATGAATGGTCTCAGGATGCTTTACTGTTGGCATGACACAGGACTGATGGTAGCGCTCACCTTGTCTTCTCCGGACAAGCTTTTTTCCGGATGCCCCAAACAATCGGAAAGGCGATTCATCAGAGAAAATGACTATACCCCAGTCCTCAGCAGTCCCAATTCCAGTACCTTTTACAGAATATCAGTCTGTCCCTGATGTTTTTCCTGGAGAGAAGTGGCTTCTTTGCTGCCCTTCTTGACACCAGGCCATCCTCCAAAAGTCTGTGTCTCACTGTGCATGCAGATGCACTCACACCTGCCTGCTGCCATTCCTGAGCAAGCTCTGTACTGGTGGTGCCTTGATCCCGCAGCTGAATCAACTTTAGGAGACGGTCCTGGCGCTTGCTGGACTTTCTTGTGCGCCCTGAAGCCTTCTTCACAACAATTGAACCGCTCTCCTTGAAGTTCTTGATGATCCGATAAATGGTTGATTTAGGTGCAATCTTACTGGCAGCAATATCCTTGCCTTCGAAGCCCTTTTTGTGCAAAGCAATGATGACAGCATGTGTTTCCTTGCAGGTAACCATGGTTGACAGAGGAAGAACAATGATTCCAAGCACCACCCTCCTTTTGAAGATTCCAGTCTGTTATTCGAACTCAATAAGCATGACAGAGTGATTTTCAGCCTTGTCCTCGTCAACACTCACACCTGTGTTAACGAGAGAATCACTGACAGGATGTCAGCTGGTCCTTTTGTGGCAGGACTGAAATGCAGTGGAAATGTTTTTGGGAGATTCAGTTCATTTGCATGGCAAAGAGGGACTTTGCAATTAATTGCAATTCATCTGATCACTCTTCATAACATTCTGGAGTATTTGAAAATTGCAATCATACACACTGAGGCAGCAGACTTTGTGAAAATTAATATTTGAGTCATTCTCAAAACTTTTGGCAACGACTGTATACTAACACCAGTATGAACTGTGTTTAATGTAGTAAACTAACATCAGTGTGAGCTGTGAAGGCCACGGTGACGTCCTTCTTGGCGTTGGGTCCCAGAGTTCCAGAGGAGGGAGTGAAACTAGCCGAGCACAGAGACGCCTGCTGGCCCTGGAGCTGATGGAGGGAGGGAGGAATGGGGGACGGAAGAAGGGGAGAGAGGGGAGGATCACAGATGGAATAGATTAGATACTGTGGCAGCAAAACTAATGAGTGAGGAGAAGTCTAAAGAACCATAGAGAGAATCATCTTAACCCACCATGGTACAGGTGTAGTGAACAGGTAGGTGACCCACCATGGTTCAGGTGTAGTGAACAGGTAGATGACCCACCATGGTTCAGGTGTAGTGAACAGGTAGATGACCCACCATGGTTCAGGTGTAGTGAACAGGTAGATGACCCACCATGGTTCAGGTGTAGTGAACAGGTAGATGACCCACCATGGTTCACCCACCATGGTTCAGGTGTAGTGAACAGGTAGATGACCCACCATGGCTCAGGTGTTGTGAACAGGTAGATGACACACCATGGTTCAGGTGTAGTGAACAGGTAGATGACCCACCATGGTCCAGGTGTAGTGAACAGGTAGGTGACCCACCGTGGTTCAGGTGTAGTGAACAGGTAGGTGACCCACCATGGTTCAGGTGTAGTGAACAGGTAGGTGACCCACCATGGTTCAGGTGTAGTGAACAGGTAGGTGACCCACCGTGGTTCAGGTGTAGTGAACAGGTTCAGGTGTAGTGAACAGGTAGATGACCCACCATGGTTCAGGTGTAGTGAACAGGTTCAGGTGTAGTGAACAGGTAGGTGTATCACGGAGGCGCTCCGCACTGCTAAAGCTAACTCTCTCTCCTCTGCTCTCATCCTTCTAGACCTATCGGCTGCCTTCGATACTGTGAACCATCAGATCCTCCTCTCCACCCTCTCCGAGTTGGGCATCTCCGGCACGGCCCACGCTTGGATTGCGTCCTATCTGACAGGTCGCTCCTACCAGGTGGCGTGGCGAGAATCCGTCTCCACACCACGTGCTCTCACCACTGGTGTCCCCCAGGGCTCTGTTCTAGGCCCTCTCCTATTCTCGCTATACACCAAGTCACTTGGCTCTGTCATAACCTCACATGGTCTCTCCTATCATTGCTATGCAGACGACACACAATTAATCTTCTCCTTTCCCCCTTCTGATGACCAGGTGGCGAATCGCATCTCTGCATGTCTGGCAGACATATCAGTGTGGATGACGGATCACCACCTCAAGCTGAACCTCGGCAAGACGGAGCTGCTCTTCCTCCCGGGGAAGGACTGCCCGTTCCATGATCTCGCCATCACGGTTGACAACTCCATTGTGTCCTCCTCCCAGAGCGTTAAGAACCTTGGCGTGATCCTGGACAACACCCTGTCGTTCTCAACTAACATCAAGGTGGTGGCCCGTTTCTGTAGGTTCATGCTCTACAACATCCGCAGAGTACGACCCTGCCTCACACAGGAAGCGGCGCAGGTCCTAATCCAGGCACTCGTCATCTCCCGTCTGGATTACTGCAACTCGCTGTTGGCTGGGCTCCCTGCCTGTGCCATTACACCCCTACAACTCATCCAGAACGCCGCAGCCCGTCTGGTGTTCAACCTTCCCAAGTTCTCTCACGTCACCCCGCTCCTCCGCTCTCTCCACTGGCTTCCAGTTGAAGCTCGCATCCGCTACAAGACCATGGTGCTTGCCTACGGAGCTGTGAGGGGAACGGCACCTCAGTACCTCCAGGCTCTGATCAGGCCCTACACCCAAACAAGGGCACTGCGTTCATCCACCTCTGGCCTGCTCGCCTCCCTACCACTGAGGAAGTACAGTTCCCGCTCAGCCCAGTCAAAACTGTTCGCTGCTCTGGCCCCCCAATGGTGGAACAAACTCCCTCACGACGCCAGGACAGCGGAGTCAATCACCACCTTCCGGAGACACCTGAAACCCCACCTCTTTAAGGAATACCTAGGATAGGATAAAGTAATCTCTCTCACCCCCCCTTAAAAGATTTAGATGCACTACTGTTCCACTGGATGTCATAAGGTGAATGCACCAATTTGTAAGTCGCTCTGGATAAGAGCGTCTGCTAAATGACTTAAATGTAAATGTAAATGTAGGTGACCCACCATGGTCCAGGTGTAGTGAACAGGTAGATGACCCACCATGGTTCAGGTGTAGTGAACAGGTTCAGGTGTAGTGAACAGGTAGGTGACCCACCATGGTTCAGGTGTAGTGAACAGGTAGATGACCCACCATGGTTCAGGTGTAGTGAACAGGTAGGTGACCCACCATGGTTCAGGTGTAGTGAACAGGTTCAGGTGTAGTGAACAGGTAGATGACCCACCATGGTTCAGGTGTAGTGAACAGGTAGGTGACCCACCATGGTTCAGGTGTAGTGAACAGGTAGATGACCCACCATGGTTCAGGTGTAGTGAACAGGTAGATGACCCACCGTGGTTCAGGTGTAGTGAACAGGTAGGTGACCCACCATGGTTCAGGTGTAGTGAACAGGTAGGTGACCCACCGTGGTTCAGGTGTAGTGAACAGGTAGATGACCCACCATGGTTCAGGTGTAGTGAACAGGTAGGTGACCCACCATGGTTCAGGTGTAGTGAACAGGTAGGTGACCCACCATGGTTCAGGTGTAGTGAACAGGTAGGTGACCCACCATGGTTCAGGTGTAGTGAACAGGTAGATGACACACCATGGTTCAGGTGTAGTGAACAGGTAGGTGACCTACCATGGTTCAGGTGTAGTGAACAGGTAGGTGACCCACCATGGTCCAGGTGTAGTGAACAGGTAGGTGACCCACCAGGTGTAGTGAACAGGTAGGTGACCCACCATGGTCCAGGTGTAGTGAACAGGTAGATGACCCACCGTGGTTCAGGTGTAGTGAACAGGTAGATGACCCACCATGGTCCAGGTGTAGTGAACAGGTAGGTGACCCACCATGGTTCAGGTGTAGTGAACAGGTAGATGACCCACCGTGGTTCAGGTGTATGGTGACCCACCGTGGTTCAGGTGTAGTGAACAGGTAGGTGACCCACCATGGTTCAGGTGTAGTGAACAGGTAGGTGACCCACCATGGTTCAGGTGTAGTGAACAGGTAGATGACCCACCATGGTTCAGGTGTAGTGAACAGGTAGGTGACCCACCATGGTTCAGGTGTAGTGAACAGGTAGGTGACCCACCATGGTTCAGGTGTAGTGAACAGGTAGATGACCCACCATGGTTCAGGTGTAGTGAACAGGTTCAGGTGTAGTGAACAGGTAGGTGACCCACCATGGTTCAGGTGTAGTGAACAGGTAGATGACCCACCATGGTTCAGGTGTAGTGAACAGGTTCAGGTGTAGTGAACAGGTAGGTGACCCACCATGGTTCAGGTGTAGTGAACAGGTAGATGACCCACCATGGTTCAGGTGTAGTGAACAGGTAGGTGACCCACCATGGTTCAGGTGTAGTGAACAGGTAGGTGACCCACCGTGGTTCAGGTGTAGTGAACAGGTTCAGGTGTAGTGAACAGGTAGGTGACCCACCATGGTCCAGGTGTAGTGAACAGGTAGGTGACCCATCATGGTCCAGGTGTAGTGAACAGGTTCAGGTGTAGTGAACAGGTAGGTGACCCACCATGGTCCAGGTGTAGTGAACAGGTAGATGACCCACCATGGTTCAGGTGTAGTGAACAGGTTCAGGTGTAGTGAACAGGTAGGTGACCCACCATGGTTCAGGTGTAGTGAACAGGTAGGTGACCCACCGTGGTTCAGGTGTAGTGAACAGGTAGGTGACCCACCATGGTTCAGGTGTAGTGAACAGGTAGATGACCCACCGTGGTTCAGGTGTAGTGAACAGGTAGATGACCCACCGTGGTTCAGGTGTAGTGAACAGGTAGGTGACCCACCATGGTCCAGGTGTAGTGAACAGGTAGATGACCCACCATGGTTCAGGTGTAGTGAACAGGTAGGTGACCAACAGTGGTTCAGGTGTAGTGAACAGGTAGATGACCCACCGTGGTTCAGGTGTAGTGAACAGGTAGATGACCCACCGTGGTTTAGGTGTAGTGAACAGGTAGATGACCCACCATGGTTCAGGTGTAGTGAACAGGTAGGTGACCCACAGTGGTTCAGGTGTAGTGAACAGGTAGGTGACCCACCATGGTCCAGGTGTAGTGAACAGGTAGGTGACCCACCATGGTTCAGGTGTAGTGAACAGGTAGGTGACCCACAGTGGTTCAGGTGTAGTGAACAGGTAGATGACCCACCATGGTTCAGGTGTAGTGAGCAGGTAGGTGACCTACCATGGTTCAGGTGTAGTGAACAGGTAGGTGACCCACCATGGTCCAGGTGTAGTGAACAGGTAGGTGACCCACCATGGTCCAGGTGTAGTGAACAGGTAGGTGACCCACCATGGTCCAGGTGTAGTGAACAGGTAGGTGACCCACCATGGTCCAGGTGTAGTGAACAGGTAGGTGACCTACCATGGTTCAGGTGTCGTGAACAGGTAGGTGACCCACCGTGGTCCAGGTGTAGTGAGCAGGCAGCAGGGTCTGGTTGATCAGGGTGATGGAACCCCGGGCAGGAACTCCGACATAGAGCTCAGAGAATACCAGATCACAGGATAACAGACACACTTGAGGAGAGTGGACATCTGCCTGCACCGACAGGTGACTGGAGAGGGGGACAGACAGGTATAAAACACCGTTACAGGTGACTGGAGAGGGGGACAGACAGGTACAGGTGACTGGAGAGGGGGACAGACAGGTACAGGTGACTGGAGAGGGGGACAGACAGTTACAGGTGACTGTAGAGGGGGACAGACAGGTACAGGTGACTGGAGAGGGGGACAGACAGGTACAAAACACAGTTAGAGGTGACTGGAGACAGAACCAGTACAGTTAGAGGTGACTGGAGACAGAACCAGTACAGTTAGACGTGAATGGAGACAGAACCAGTACAGTTAGACGTGAATGGAGACAGAACCAGTACAGTTACAGGTGACTGGAGACAGAACCAGTACAACTAGAGGTGACTGGATACTGGAGACAGAACCAGTACAACTAGAGGTGACTGGAGACAGAACCAGTACAGTTAGAGGTGACTGGAGACTGGAGACAGGACCAGTAGAGATAGAGGTGACTGGAGACAGGACCAGTACACGTGACTGGAGACAGAACCAGTACAGTTAGAGGTGACTGGAGACAGAACCAGTACAGTTAGAGGTGACTGGAGACAGGCCCAGTACAGTTAGAGGTGACTGGAGACAGAACCAGTACAGTTAGAGGTGTCTGGAGACAGAACCAGTACAGTTAGAGGTGACTGGAGACAGAACCAGTACAGTTACAGGTGACTGGAGACAGAACCAGTACAGTTAGACGTGACTGGAGACAGGACCAGTACAGTTAGAGGTGACTGGAAACAGAACCAGTACATTTAGAGGTGACTGGATACTGGAGACAGAACCAGTACAATTAGAGATGACTGGAGACAGAACCAGTACATTTAGAGGTGACTGGAGACAGAACCAGTACAGTTAGAGGTGACTGGAGACAGAACCAGTACAGTTAGAGGTGACTGGAGACAGGACCAGTACAGTTAGAGGTGACTGGAGACAGAACCAGTACAGTTAGAGGTGTCTGGAGACAGAACCAGTACAGTTAGAGGTGACTGGAGACAGAACCAGTACAGTTACAGGTGACTGGAGACAGAACCAGTACAGTTAGACGTGACTGGAGACAGGACCAGTACAGTTAGAGGTGACTGGAGACAGAACCAGTACATTTAGAGGTGACTGGATACTGGAGACAGAACCAGTACAATTAGAGATGACGAGACAGAACCAGTACATTTAGAGGTGACTGGAGACTGAACCAGTACAGTTAGAGGTGACTGGAGACAGAACCAGTACAGTTAGAGGTGACTGGAGACTGGAGACAGGACCAGTATAGTTAGAGGTGACTAGAGACAGAACCAGTAGAGATAGAGGTGACTGGTGACTGGAGACAGGACCAGTAGAGTTACAGGTGACTGGAGATAGAACCAGTACAGTTAGAGGAGACAGGACCAGTACAGCTAGAGGTGACTGGAGACAGGACCAGTACAGCTAGAGGTGACTGGAGACAGAACCAGTACAGCTAGAGGTGACTGGAGACAGAACCAGTACATTTAGAGGTGACTGGAGACTGGAGACGGAACCAGTACAGTTAGAGGTGACTGGAGACAGGACCAGTACAGGTGACTGGAGACAGAACCAGTAGAGTTACAGGTGACTGGAGACAGGACCAGTACAGTTAGAGGTGACTGGAGACAGAACCAGTACATTTAGAGGTTACTGGAGACGGAACCAGTACAGCTAGAGGTGACTGGAGACAGAACCAGTACATTTAGAGGTGACTGGAGACTGGAGACGGAACCAGTACAGTTAGAGGTGACTGGAGACAGAACCAGTACAGTTAGAGGTGACTGGATACTGGAGACAGAACCAGTACAATTAGAGATGACGAGACAGAACCAGTACATTTAGAGGTGACTGGAGACTGAACCAGTACAGTTAGAGGTGACTGGAGACAGAACCAGTACAGTTAGAGGTGACTGGAGACTGGAGACAGGACCAGTATAGTTAGAGGTGACTAGAGACAGAACCAGTAGAGATAGAGGTGACTGGTGACTGGAGACAGGACCAATAGAGTTACAGGTGACTGGAGATAGAACCAGTACAGTTAGAGGAGACAGGACCAGTACAGCTAGAGGTGACTGGAGACAGAACCAGTACAGTTAGAGGTGACTGGAGACAGAACCAGTACAGTTAGAGGAGACAGGACCAGTACAGCTAGAGGTGACTGGAGACAGGACCAGTACAGCTAGAGGTGACTGGAGACAGAACCAGTACAGCTAGAGGTGACTGGAGACAGAACCAGTACATTTAGAGGTGACTGGAGACTGGAGACGGAACCAGTACAGTTAGAGGTGACTGGAGACAGGACCAGTACAGGTGACTGGAGACAGAACCAGTAGAGTTACAGGTGACTGGAGACAGGACCAGTACAGTTAGAGGTGACTGGAGACAGAACCAGTACATTTAGAGGTTACTGGAGACGGAACCAGTACAGTTAGAGGTGACTGGAGACAGAACCAGTACATTTAGAGGTGACTGGAGACTGGAGACGGAACCAGTACAGTTAGAGGTGACTGGAGACAGGACCAGTACATTTAGAGGTGACTGGAGACAGAACCAGTACAGTTAGACGTGAATGGAGACAGAACCAGTACAGTTAGACGTGAATGGAGACAGAACCAGTACAGTTACAGGTGACTGGAGACAGAACCAGTACAACTAGAGGTGACTGGATACTGGAGACAGAACCAGTACAACTAGAGGTGACTGGAGACAGAACCAGTACAGTTAGAGGTGACTGGAGACTGGAGACAGGACCAGTAGAGATAGAGGTGACTGGAGACAGGACCAGTACACGTGACTGGAGACAGAACCAGTACAGTTAGAGGTGACTGGAGACAGAACCAGTACAGTTAGAGGTGACTGGAGACAGGCCCAGTACAGTTAGAGGTGACTGGAGACAGAACCAGTACAGTTAGAGGTGTCTGGAGACAGAACCAGTACAGTTAGAGGTGACTGGAGACAGAACCAGTACAGTTACAGGTGACTGGAGACAGAACCAGTACAGTTAGACGTGACTGGAGACAGGACCAGTACAGTTAGAGGTGACTGGAAACAGAACCAGTACATTTAGAGGTGACTGGATACTGGAGACAGAACCAGTACAATTAGAGATGACTGGAGACAGAACCAGTACATTTAGAGGTGACTGGAGACAGAACCAGTACAGTTAGAGGTGACTGGAGACAGAACCAGTACAGTTAGAGGTGACTGGAGACAGGACCAGTACAGTTAGAGGTGACTGGAGACGGAACCAGTACAGTTAGAGGTGACTGGAGACAGAACCAGTACAGTTAGAGGAGACAGGACCAGTACAGCTAGAGGTGACTGGAGACAGGACCAGTACAGCTAGAGGTGACTGGAGACAGAACCAGTACAGCTAGAGGTGACTGGAGACAGAACCAGTACATTTAGAGGTGACTGGAGACTGGAGACGGAACCAGTACAGTTAGAGGTGACTGGAGACAGGACCAGTACAGGTGACTGGAGACAGAACCAGTAGAGTTACAGGTGACTGGAGACAGGACCAGTACAGTTAGAGGTGACTGGAGACAGAACCAGTACATTTAGAGGTTACTGGAGACGGAACCAGTACAGTTAGAGGTGACTGGAGACAGAACCAGTACATTTAGAGGTGACTGGAGACTGGAGACGGAACCAGTACAGTTAGAGGTGACTGGAGACAGGACCAGTACATTTAGAGGTGACTGGAGACAGAACCAGTACAGTTAGACGTGAATGGAGACAGAACCAGTACAGTTAGACGTGAATGGAGACAGAACCAGTACAGTTACAGGTGACTGGAGACAGAACCAGTACAACTAGAGGTGACTGGATACTGGAGACAGAACCAGTACAACTAGAGGTGACTGGAGACAGAACCAGTACAGTTAGAGGTGACTGGAGACTGGAGACAGGACCAGTAGAGATAGAGGTGACTGGAGACAGGACCAGTACACGTGACTGGAGACAGAACCAGTACAGTTAGAGGTGACTGGAGACAGAACCAGTACAGTTAGAGGTGACTGGAGACAGGCCCAGTACAGTTAGAGGTGACTGGAGACAGAACCAGTACAGTTAGAGGTGTCTGGAGACAGAACCAGTACAGTTAGAGGTGACTGGAGACAGAACCAGTACAGTTACAGGTGACTGGAGACAGAACCAGTACAGTTAGACGTGACTGGAGACAGGACCAGTACAGTTAGAGGTGACTGGAAACAGAACCAGTACATTTAGAGGTGACTGGATACTGGAGACAGAACCAGTACAATTAGAGATGACTGGAGACAGAACCAGTACATTTAGAGGTGACTGGAGACAGAACCAGTACAGTTAGAGGTGACTGGAGACAGAACCAGTACAGTTAGAGGTGACTGGAGACAGGACCAGTACAGTTAGAGGTGACTGGAGACGGAACCAGTACAGTTAGAGGTGACTGGAGACAGAACCAGTACATTTAGAGGTGACTGGAGACTGGAGACGGAACCAGTACAGTTAGAGGTGACTGGAGACAGGACCAGTACATTTAGAGGTGACTGGAGACAGAACCAGTACAGTTAGACGTGAATGGAGACAGAACCAGTACAGTTAGACGTGAATGGAGACAGAACCAGTACAGTTACAGGTGACTGGAGACAGAACCAGTACAACTAGAGGTGACTGGATACTGGAGACAGAACCAGTACAACTAGAGGTGACTGGAGACAGAACCAGTACAGTTAGAGATGACTGGAGACTGGAGACAGGACCAGTAGAGATAGAGGTGACTGGAGACAGGACCAGTACACGTGACTGGAGACAGAACCAGTACAGTTAGAGGTGACTGGAGACAGAACCAGTACAGTTAGAGGTGACTGGAGACAGGCCCAGTACAGTTAGAGGTGACTGGAGACAGAACCAGTACAGTTAGAGGTGTCAGGAGACAGAACCAGTACAGTTAGAGGTGACTGGAGACAGAACCAGTACAGTTACAGGTGACTGGAGACAGAACCAGTACAGTTAGACGTGACTGGAGACAGGACCAGTACAGTTAGAGGTGACTGGAAACAGAACCAGTACATTTAGAGGTGACTGGATACTGGAGACAGAACCAGTACAATTAGAGATGACTGGAGACAGAACCAGTACATTTAGAGGTGACTGGAGACAGAACCAGTACAGTTAGAGGTGACTGGAGACAGAACCAGTACAGTTAGAGGTGACTGGAGACAGGACCAGTACAGTTAGAGGTGACTGGAGACAGAACCAGTACAGTTAGAGGTGTCTGGAGACAGAACCAGTACAGTTAGAGGTGACTGGAGACAGAACCAGTACAGTTACAGGTGACTGGAAACAGAACCAGTACAGTTAGACGTGAATGGAGACAGGACCAGTACAGTTAGACGTGAATGGAGACAGAACCAGTACAGTTACAGGTGACTGGAGACAGAACCAGTACAACTAGAGGTGACTGGATACTGGAGACAGAACCAGTACAACTAGAGGTGACTGGAGACAGAACCAGTACAGTTAGAGGTGACTGGAGACTGGAGACAGGACCAGTAGAGATAGAGGTGACTGGAGACAGGACCAGTACACGTGACTGGAGACAGAACCAGTACAGTTAGAGGTGACTGGAGACAGAACCAGTACAGTTAGAGGTGACTGGAGACAGGCCCAGTACAGTTAGAGGTGACTGGAGACAGAACCAGTACAGTTAGAGGTGTCTGGAGACAGAACCAGTACAGTTAGAGGTGACTGGAGACAGAACCAGTACAGTTACAGGTGACTGGAGACAGAACCAGTACAGTTAGACGTGACTGGAGACAGGACCAGTACAGTTAGAGGTGACTGGAAACAGAACCAGTACATTTAGAGGTGACTGGATACTGGAGACAGAACCAGTACAATTAGAGATGACTGGAGACAGAACCAGTACATTTAGAGGTGACTGGAGACAGAACCAGTACAGTTAGAGGTGACTGGAGACAGAACCAGTACAGTTAGAGGTGACTGGAGACAGGACCAGTACAGTTAGAGGTGACTGGAGACGGAACCAGTACAGTTAGAGGTGACTGGAGACAGAACCAGTACATTTAGAGGTGACTGGAGACTGGAGACGGAACCAGTACAGTTAGAGGTGACTGGAGACAGGACCAGTACATTTAGAGGTGACTGGAGACAGAACCAGTACAGTTAGACGTGAATGGAGACAGAACCAGTACAGTTAGACGTGAATGGAGACAGAACCAGTACAGTTACAGGTGACTGGAGACAGAACCAGTACAACTAGAGGTGACTGGATACTGGAGACAGAACCAGTACAACTAGAGGTGACTGGAGACAGAACCAGTACAGTTAGAGGTGACTGGAGACTGGAGACAGGACCAGTAGAGATAGAGTGACTGGAGACAGGACCAGTACACGTGACTGGAGACAGAACCAGTACAGTTAGAGGTGACTGGAGACAGAACCAGTACAGTTAGAGGTGACTGGAGACAGGCCCAGTACAGTTAGAGGTGACTGGAGACAGAACCAGTACAGTTAGAGGTGTCTGGAGACAGAACCAGTGGAGAGGTGACTGGAGACAGAACCAGTACAGTTACAGGTGACTGGAGACAGAACCAGTACAGTTAGACGTGACTGGAGACAGGACCAGTACAGTTAGAGGTGACTGGAAACAGAACCAGTACATTTAGAGGTGACTGGATACTGGAGACAGAACCAGTACAATTAGAGATGACTGGAGACAGAACCAGTACATTTGGAGGTGACTGGAGACAGAACCAGTACAGTTAGAGGTGACTGGAGACAGAACCAGTACAGTTAGAGGTGACTGGAGACAGGACCAGTACAGTTAGAGGTGACTGGAGACAGAACCAGTACAGTTAGAGGTGTCTGGAGACAGAACCAGTACAGTTAGAGGTGACTGGAGACAGAACCAGTACAGTTACAGGTGACTGGAGACAGAACCAGTACAGTTAGACGTGACTGGAGACAGGACCAGTACAGTTAGAGGTGACTGGAGACAGAACCAGTACATTTAGAGGTGACTGGATACTGGAGACAGAACCAGTACAATTAGAGATGACGAGACAGAACCAGTACATTTAGAGGTGACTGGAGACTGAACCAGTACAGTTAGAGGTGACTGGAGACAGAACCAGTACAGTTAGAGGTGACTGGAGACTGGAGACAGGACCAGTATAGTTAGAGGTGACTAGAGACAGAACCAGTAGAGATAGAGGTGACTGGTGACTGGAGACAGGACCAGTAGAGTTACAGGTGACTGGAGATAGAACCAGTACAGTTAGAGGAGACAGGACCAGTAGAGCTAGAGGTGACTGGAGACAGGACCAGTACAGCTAGAGGTGACTGGAGACAGAACCAGTACAGCTAGAGGTGACTGGAGACAGAACCAGTACATTTAGAGGTGACTGGAGACTGGAGACGGAACCAGTACAGTTAGAGGTGACTGGAGACAGGACCAGTACAGGTGACTGGAGACAGAACCAGTAGAGTTACAGGTGACTGGAGACAGGACCAGTACAGTTAGAGGTGACTGGAGACAGAACCAGTACATTTAGAGGTTACTGGAGACGGAACCAGTACAGCTAGAGGTGACTGGAGACAGAACCAGTACATTTAGAGGTGACTGGAGACTGGAGACGGAACCAGTACAGTTAGAGGTGACTGGAGACAGAACCAGTACAGTTAGAGGTGACTGGATACTGGAGACAGAACCAGTACAATTAGAGATGACGAGACAGAACCAGTACATTTAGAGGTGACTGGAGACTGAACCAGTACAGTTAGAGGTGACTGGAGACAGAACCAGTACAGTTAGAGGTGACTGGAGACTGGAGACAGGACCAGTATAGTTAGAGGTGACTAGAGACAGAACCAGTAGAGATAGAGGTGACTGGTCACTGGAGACAGGACCAGTAGAGTTACAGGTGACTGGAGATAGAACCAGTACAGTTAGAGGAGACAGGACCAGTACAGCTAGAGGTGACTGGAGACAGAACCAGTACAGTTAGAGGTGACTGGAGACAGAACCAGTACAGTTAGAGGAGACAGGACCAGTACAGCTAGAGGTGACTGGAGACAGGACCAGTACAGCTAGAGGTGACTGGAGACAGAACCAGTACAGCTAGAGGTGACTGGAGACAGAACCAGTACATTTAGAGGTGACTGGAGACGGAACCAGTACAGTTAGAGGTGACTGGAGACAGGACCAGTACAGGTGACTGGAGACAGAACCAGTAGAGTTACAGGTGACTAGAGACAGGACCAGTACAGTTAGAGGTGACTGGAGACAGAACCAGTACATTTAGAGGTTACTGGAGACGGAACCAGTACAGTTAGAGGTGACTGGAGACAGAACCAGTACATTTAGAGGTGACTGGAGACTGGAGACGGAACCAGTACAGTTAGAGGTGACTGGAGACAGGACCAGTACATTTAGAGGTGACTGGAGACAGAACCAGTACAGTTAGAGGTGACTGGAGACAGAACCAGTACAGTTAGAGGTGACTGGAGACAGAACCAGTACAGTTAGAGGTGACAGGGCCAGTACAGTTAGAGGTGACTGGAGAAAGAACCAGTACAGTTACAGGTGACTGGAGACAGGATCAGTACAGTTAGAGGTGACTGGAGACAGGACCAGTACATGAGACAGGGCCAGTACAGTTAGAGATGACTGGAGACAGAACCAGTACAGTTAGAGGCGACTGGAGACAGAACCAGTACAGTTCGAGGTGACTGGAGACAGAACCAGTGCAGTTAGAGGTGACTGGAGACAGAACCAGTACAGTTAGAGGTGACTGGAGACGGAACCAGTACATTTAGAGGTGACTGAAGACAGAACCAGTGCAGTTAGAGGTGACTGGAGACAGAACCAGTACAGCTAGAGGTGACTGGAGACAGAACCAGTACATTTAGAGGTGACTGGAGACTGGAGACGGAACCAGTACAGTTAGAGGTGACTGGAGACAGGACCAGTACAGGTGACTGGAGACAG
Organism: Oncorhynchus nerka; assembly: GCF_034236695.1. NCBI lineage: Eukaryota > Metazoa > Chordata > Actinopteri > Salmoniformes > Salmonidae > Oncorhynchus > Oncorhynchus nerka. The sequence goes on from NC_088417.1 coordinate 810,778, forward strand.
AACCAGTAGAGTTACAGGTGACTGGAGACAGGACCAGTACAGTTAGAGGTGACTGGAGACAGAACCAGTACATTTAGAGGTTACTGGAGACGGAACCAGTACAGTTAGAGGTGACTGGAGACAGAACCAGTACATTTAGAGGTGACTGGAGACTGGAGACGGAACCAGTACAGTTAGAGGTGACTGGAGACAGGACCAGTACATTTAGAGGTGACTGGAGACAGAACCAGTACAGTTAGAGGTGACTGGAGACAGAACCAGTACAGTTAGAGGTGACTGGAGACAGAACCAGTACAGTTAGAGGTGACAGGGCCAGTACAGTTAGAGGTGACTGGAGAAAGAACCAGTACATGAGACAGAGCCAGTACAGTTAGAGGTGACTGGAGACAGAACCAGTACAGTTAGGTGACTGGAGACAGAACCAGTACAGTTAGAGGTGACTGGAGACAGAACCAGTACAGTTAGAGGCGACTGGAGACAGAACCAGTACAGTTCGAGGTGACTGGAGACAGAACCAGTGCAGTTAGAGGTGACTGGAGACAGAACCAGTACAGTTAGAGGTGACTGGAGACGGAACCAGTACATTTAGAGGTGACTGAAGACAGAACCAGTACAGTTAGAGGTGACTGGAGACAGAACCAGTACAGTTAGAGGTGACTGGAGACATGACCAGTACAGTTACAGGTGACTGGAGACAGAACCAGTACATTTAGAGTTGACTGGAGACTGGAGACAGAACCAGTACAGTTAGAGGTGACTGGAGACAGAACCAGTACAGGTGACTGGAGACAGAACCAGTACAGTTAGAGGTGACTGGAGACTGGAGACAGAACCAGTACATTTAGAGGTGACTGGAGACAGAACCAGTACAGTTAGAGGTGACTGGAGACAGGACCAGTACAGGTGACTGGAGACAGAACCAGTACAGTTAGAGGTGACTGGAGACAGGACCAGTACAGATGACTGGAGACAGGACCAGTACAGTTACAGGTGACTGGAGACAGAACCAGTACAGGTGACTGGAGACAGAACCAGTACATTTAGAGGTGACTGGAGACTGGAGACAGAACCAGTACATTTAGAGGTGACTGGAGACTGGAGACAGACCAGTACAGCTAGAGGTGACTGGAGACAGGACCAGTACATTTAGAGGTGACTGGAGACTGGAGACAGAACCAGTACATTTAGAGGTGACTGGAGACTGGAGACAGAACCAGTACAGCTGACTGGAGACAGAACCAGTACATTTAGAGGTGACTGGAGACTGGAGACAGAACCAGTACAGCTAGAGGTGACTGGAGACAGAACCAGTACAGCTAGAGGTGACTGGAGACTGGAGACAGAACCAGTACAGCTAGAGGTGACTGGAGACAGGACCAGTACAGCTAGAGGTGACTGGAGACTGGAGACAGAACCAGTACAGCTAGAGGTGACTGGAGACAGGACCAGTACATTTAGAGGTGACTGGAGACTGGAGACAGAACCAGTACATTTAGAGGTGACTGGAGACTGGAGACAGAACCAGTACAGTTAGAGGTGACTGGAGACAGAACCAGTACAGTTAGACGTGAATGGAGACAGAACCAGTACAGTTAGAGGTGACTGGAGACAGAGCCAGTACAGTTAGAGGTCACTGGAGACAGAACCAGTACAGTTAGAGGTGACTGGAGACAGAACCAGTACAACTAGAGGTGACTGGATACTGGAGACAGAACCAGTACAATTAGAGGCGACTGGAGACAGAACCAGTACAGTTAGAGGTGACTGGAGACTGGAGACAGGACCAGTGCACGTGACTGGAGACAGAACCAGTACAGTAGGAGGTGACTGGAGACAGAACCAGTACAGTTAGAGGTGACTGGAGACAGAACCAGTACATTTAGAGGTGACTGGAGACTGGAGACGGAACCAGTACCGTTAGAGGTGACTGGAGACAGGACCAGTACATTTAGAGGTGACTGGATACTGGAGACAGAACCAGTACAATTAGAGGTGACTGGAGACAGGACCAGTACAGGTGACTGGAGACAGAACCAGTACAGCTAGAGGTGACTGGAGACAGAACCAGTACATTTAGAGGTGACTGGAGACGGAACCAGTACAGTTAGAGGTGACTGGAGACAGGACCAGTACAGGTGACTGGAGACAGAACCAGTACAGCTAGAGGTGACTGGAGACAGAACCAGTACATTTAGAGGTGACTGGAGACTGGAGACGGAACCAGTACAGCTAGAGGTGACTGGAGACAGAACCAGTACAGCTAGAGGTGACTGGAGACAGAACCAGTACATTTAGAGGTGACTGGAGACTGGAGACGGAACCAGTACAGTTAGAGGTGACTGGAGACAGGACCAGTACAGGTGACTGGAGACAGAACCAGTAGAGTTACAGGTGACAGAACAGGACCAGTACAGTTAGAGGTGACTGGAGACAGGACCAGTACAGTTAGAGGTGACTGGAGACAGAACCAGTACATTTAGAGGTGACTGGAGACTGGAGACGGAACAAGTACAGTTAGAGGTGACTGGAGACAGAACCAGTACATTTAGAGGTGACTGGAGACTGGAGACGGAACCAGTACAGTTAGAGGTGACTGGAGACAGGACCCGTACATTTAGAGGTGACTGGAGACAGAACCAGTACAGTTAGAGGTGACTGGAGACAGAACCAGTACAGTTAGAGGTGACTGGAGACAGAACCAGTACAGTTAGAGGTGACAGGGCCAGTACAGTTAGAGGTGACTGGAGACAGGACCAGTACAGGAGACAGGGCCAGTACAGTTAGAGGTGACTGGAGACAGAACCAGTACAGTTAGGTGACTGGAGACAGAACCAGTACAGTTAGAGGCGACTGGAGACAGAACCAGTACAGTTCGAGGTGACTGGAGACAGAACCAGTGCAGTTAGAGGTGACTGGAGACAGAACCAGTACATTTAGAGGTGACTGGAGACGGAACCAGTACATTTAGAGGTGACTGAAGACAGAAACAGTACAGTTAGAGGTGACTGGAGACAGGACCAGTACAGTTACAGGTGACTGGAGACAGAACCAGTACATTTAGAGGTGACTGGAGACAGAACCAGTACAGGTGACTGGAGACAGGACCAGTACAGTTACAGGTGACTGGAGACAGGACCAGTACAGTTACAGGTGACTGGAGACAGGACCAGTACAGTTACAGGTGACTGGAGACAGGACCAGTACAGTTACAGGTGACTGGAGACAGAACCAGTACATTTAGAGGTGACTGGAGACAGGACCAGTACAGGTGACTGGAGACAGAACCAGTACAGTTAGAGGTGACTGGAGACTCGAGACAGAACCAGTACAGTTAGAGGTGACTGGAGACTGGAGACAGAACCAGTACAGCTAGAGGTGACTGGAGACAGAACCAGTACATTTAGAGGTGACTGGAGACAGGACCAGTACATGAGACAGGGCCAGTACAGTTAGAGGTGACTGGAGACAGAACCAGTACAGTTAGGTGACTGGAGACAGAACCAGTACAGTTAGAGGTGACTGGAGACAGAACCAGTACAGTTAGAGGCGACTGGAGACAGAACCAGTACAGTTCGAGGTGACTGGAGACAGAACCAGTGCAGTTAGAGGTGACTGGAGACAGAACCAGTACAGTTAGAGGTGACTGGAGACGGAACCAGTACATTTAGAGGTGACTGAAGACAGAAACAGTACAGTTAGAGGTGACTGGAGACAGAACCAGTACAGTTAGAGGTGACTGGAGACAGAACCAGTACAGTTAGAGGTGACTGGAGACATGACCAGTACAGTTACAGGTGACTGGAGACAGAACCAGTACATTTAGAGTTGACTGGAGACTGGAGACAGAACCAGTACAGTTAGAGGTGACTGGAGACAGAACCAGTACAGGTGACTGGAGACAGAACCAGTACAGTTAGAGGTGACTGGAGACTGGAGACAGAACCAGTACATTTAGAGGTGACTGGAGACAGAACCAGTACAGTTAGAGGTGACTGGAGACAGGACCAGTACAGGTGACTGGAGACAGAACCAGTACAGTTAGAGGTGACTGGAGACAGGACCAGTACAGATGACTGGAGACAGGACCAGTACAGTTACAGGTGACTGGAGACAGAACCAGTACAGGTGACTGGAGACAGAACCAGTACATTTAGAGGTGACTGGAGACTGGAGACAGAACCAGTACATTTAGAGGTGACTGGAGACTGGAGACAGAACCAGTACAGCTAGAGGTGACTGGAGACAGGACCAGTACATTTAGAGGTGACTGGAGACAGAACCAGTACATTTAGAGGTGACTGGAGACTGGAGACAGAACCAGTACAGCTAGAGGTGACTGGAGACAGAATCAGTACATTTAGAGGTGACTGGAGACTGGAGACAGAACCAGTACAGCTAGAGGTGACTGGAGACAGAACCAGTACAGCTAGAGGTGACTGGAGACTGGAGACAGAACCAGTACAGCTAGAGGTGACTGGAGACAGGACCAGTACAGCTAGAGGTGACTGGAGACTGGAGACAGAACCAGTACAGCTAGAGGTGACTGGAGACAGGACCAGTACATTTAGAGGTGACTGGAGACTGGAGACAGAACCAGTACATTTAGAGGTGACTGGAGACTGGAGACAGAACCAGTACAGTTAGAGGTGACTGGAGACAGAACCAGTACAGTTAGACGTGAATGGAGACAGAACCAGTACAGTTAGAGGTGACTGGAGACAGAGCCAGTACAGTTAGAGGTCACTGGAGACAGAACCAGTACAGTTAGAGGTGACTGGAGACAGAACCAGTACAACTAGAGGTGACTGGATACTGGAGACAGAACCAGTACAATTAGAGGCGACTGGAGACAGAACCAGTACAGTTAGAGGTGACTGGAGACTGGAGACAGGACCAGTGCACGTGACTGGAGACAGAACCAGTACAGTTAGAGGTGACTGGAGACAGAACCAGTACAGTTAGAGGTGACTGGAGACAGAACCAGTACATTTAGAGGTGACTGGAGACTGGAGACGGAACCAGTACCGTTAGAGGTGACTGGAGACAGGACCAGTACATTTAGAGGTGACTGGAGACAGAACCAGTACAGTTAGACGTGACTGGAGACAGGACCAGTACAGTTAGAGGTGACTGGAGACAGAACCAGTACATTTAGAGGTGACTGGATACTGGAGACAGAACCAGTACAATTAGAGGTGACTGTAGGCAGAACCAGAACAGTTAGAGGTGACTGGAGACAGAGCCAGTACAGTTAGAGGTGACTGGAGACAGAACCAGTACAGTTACAGGTGACTGGAGACAGAACCAGTACAGTTAGACGTGACTGGAGACAGAACCAGTACAGTTAGAGGTGACTGGAGACAGGAGCAGTACAGTTAGAGGTGACTGGAGACAGAACCAGTACATTTAGAGGTGACTGGAGACAGGACCAGTACAGTTAGAGGTGACTGGAGACTGGAGACAGGACCAGTATAGTTAGAGGTGACTGGAGACAGAACCAGTACAGTTAGAGGTGACTGGAGACTGGAGACAGGACCAGTATAGTTAGAGGTGACTAGAGACAGAACCAGTAGAGATAGAGGTGACTGGTGACTGGAGACAGAACCAGTACAGCTAGAGGTGACTGGAGACAGAACCAGTACATTTAGAGGTGACTGGAGACTGGAGACGGAACCAGTACAGTTAGAGGTGACTGGAGACAGGACCAGTACAGGTGACTGGAGACAGAACCAGTACAGCTAGAGGTGACTGGAGACAGAACCAGTACATTTAGAGGTGACTGGAGACTGGAGACGGAACCAGTACAGCTAGAGGTGACTGGAGACAGGACCAGTACAGCTAGAGGTGACTGGAGACAGAACCAGTACAGCTAGAGGTGACTGGAGACAGAACCAGTACATTTAGAGGTGACTGGAGACTGGAGACGGAACCAGTACAGTTAGAGGTGACTGGAGACAGGACCAGTACAGGTGACTGGAGACAGAACCAGTAGAGTTACAGGTGACTAGAGACAGGACCAGTACAGTTAGAGGTGACTGGAGACAGGACCAGTACAGTTAGAGGTGACTGGAGACAGAACCAGTACATTTAGAGGTGACTGGAGACTGGAGACGGAACAAGTACAGTTAGAGGTGACTGGAGACAGAACCAGTACATTTAGAGGTGACTGGAGACTGGAGACGGAACCAGTACAGTTAGAGGTGACTGGAGACAGAACCAGTACAGTTAGAGGTGACTGGAGACAGAACCAGTACAGTTAGAGGTGACTGGAGACAGAACCAGTACAGTTAGAGGTGACAGGGCCAGTACAGTTAGAGGTGACTGGAGACAGGACCAGTACAGGAGACAGGGCCAGTACAGTTAGAGGTGACTGGAGACAGAACCAGTACAGTTAGGTGACTGGAGACAGAACCAGTACAGTTAGAGGCGACTGGAGACAGAACCAGTACAGTTAGAGGTGACTGGAGACTGGAGACAGGACCAGTGCACGTGACTGGAGACAGAACCAGTACAGTTAGAGGTGACTGGAGACAGAACCAGTACAGTTAGAGGTGACTGGAGACAGAACCAGTACATTTAGAGGTGACTGGAGACTGGAGACGGAACCAGTACCGTTAGAGGTGACTGGAGACAGGACCAGTACATTTAGAGGTGACTGGAGACAGAACCAGTACAGTTAGACGTGACTGGAGACAGGACCAGTACAGTTAGAGGTGACTGGAGACAGAACCAGTACATTTAGAGGTGACTGGATACTGGAGACAGAACCAGTACAATTAGAGGTGACTGTAGGCAGAACCAGAACAGTTAGAGGTGACTGGAGACAGAGCCAGTACAGTTAGAGGTGACTGGAGACAGAACCAGTACAGTTAGACGTGACTGGAGACAGAACCAGTACAGTTAGAGGTGACTGGAGACAGGAGCAGTACAGTTAGAGGTGACTGGAGACAGAACCAGTACATTTAGAGGTGACTGGAGACAGGACCAGTACAGTTAGAGGTGACTGGAGACTGGAGACAGGACCAGTATAGTTAGAGGTGACTGGAGACAGGACCAGTACAGTTAGAGGTGACTGGAGACTGGAGACAGGACCAGTATAGTTAGAGGTGACTGGAGACAGAACCAGTACAGTTAGAGGTGACTGGAGACTGGAGACAGGACCAGTATAGTTAGAGGTGACTAGAGACAGAACCAGTAGATATAGAGGTGACTGGTGACTGGAGACAGAACCAGTACAGTTAGAGGTGACTGGAGACAGAACCAGTACAGTTAGAGGAGACAGGACCAGTACAGCTAGAGGTGACTGGAGACAGAACCAGTACAGCTAGAGGTGACTGGAGACAGAACCAGTACATTTAGAGGTGACTGGAGACTGGAGACGGAACCAGTACAGTTAGAGGTGACTGGAGACAGGACCAGTACAGGTGACTGGAGACAGAACCATTACAGCTAGAGGTGACTGGAGACAGAACCAGTACATTTAGAGGTGACTGGAGACTGGAGACGGAACCAGTACAGCTAGAGGTGACTGGAGACAGGACCAGTACAGCTAGAGGTGACTGGAGACAGAACCAGTACAGCTAGAGGTGACTGGAGACAGAACCAGTACATTTAGAGGTGACTGGAGACTGGAGACGGAACCAGTACATTTAGAGGTGACTGGAGACAGGACCAGTACAGGTGACTGGAGACAGAACCAGTAGAGTTACAGGTGACTAGAGACAGGACCAGTACAGTTAGAGGTGACTGGAGACAGGACCAGTACAGTTAGAGGTGACTGGAGACAGAACCAGTACATTTAGAGGTGACTGGAGACTGGAGACGGAACAAGTACAGTTAGAGGTGACTGGAGACAGAACCAGTACATTTAGAGGTGACTGGAGACTGGAGACGGAACCAGTACAGTTAGAGTGACTGGAGACAGGACCAGTACATTTAGAGGTGACTGGAGACAGAACCAGTACAGTTAGAGGTGACTGGAGACAGAACCAGTACAGTTAGAGGTGACTGGAGACAGAACCAGTACAGTTAGAGGTGACAGGGCCAGTACAGTTAGAGGTGACTGGAGACAGGACCAGTACAGTTACAGTTAGAGGTGACTGGAGACAGAACCAGTACAGTTAGGTGACTGGAGACAGAACCAGTACAGTTAGAGGCGACTGGAGACAGAACCAGTACAGTTCGAGGTGACTGGAGACAGAACCAGTGCAGTTAGAGGTGACTGGAGACAGAACCAGTACATTTAGAGGTGACTGGAGACAGGAGCAGTACAGTTAGAGGTGACTGGAGACAGAACCAGTACATTTAGAGGTGACTGGAGACAGGACCAGTACAGTTACAGGTGACTGGAGACAGAACCAGTACAGTTAGACGTGACTGGAGACAGAACCAGTACAGTTAGAGGTGACTGGAGACAGGAGCAGTACAGTTAGAGGTGACTGGAGACAGAACCAGTACATTTAGAGGTGACTGGAGACAGGACCAGTACAGTTAGAGGTGACTGGAGACTGGAGACAGGACCAGTATAGTTAGAGGTGACTGGAGACAGAACCAGTACAGTTAGAGGTGACTGGAGACTGGAGACAGGACCAGTATAGTTAGAGGTGACTAGAGACAGAACCAGTAGAGATAGAGGTGACTGGACTGACAGAACCAGTACAGCTAGAAGACAGAACCAGTACATTTAGAGGTGACTGGAGACTGGAGACGGAACCAGTACAGTTAGAGGTGACTGGAGACAGGACCAGTACAGGTGACTGGAGACAGAACCAGTACAGCTAGAGGTGACTGGAGACAGAACCAGTACATTTAGAGGTGACTGGAGACTGGAGACGGAACCAGTACAGCTAGAGGTGACTGGAGACAGGACCAGTACAGCTAGAGGTGACTGGAGACAGAACCAGTACAGCTAGAGGTGACTGGAGACAGAACCAGTACATTTAGAGGTGACTGGAGACTGGAGACGGAACCAGTACAGTTAGAGGTGACTGGAGACAGGACCAGTACAGGTGACTGAGACAGAACCAGTAGAGTTACAGGTGACTAGAGACAGGACCAGTACAGTTAGAGGTGACTGGAGACAGGACCAGTACAGTTAGAGGTGACTGGAGACAGAACCAGTACATTTAGAGGTGACTGGAGACTGGAGACGGAACAAGTACAGTTAGAGGTGACTGGAGACAGAACCAGTACATTTAGAGGTGACTGGAGACTGAGACGGAACCAGTACAGTTAGAGGTGACTGGAGACAGGACCAGTACATTTAGAGGTGACTGGAGACAGAACCAGTACAGTTAGAGGTGACTGGAGACAGAACCAGTACAGTTAGAGGTGACTGGAGACAGAACCAGTACAGTTAGAGGTGACAGGGCCAGTACAGTTAGAGGTGACTGGAGACAGGACCAGTACAGGAGACAGGGCCAGTACAGTTAGAGGTGACTGGAGACAGAACCAGTACAGTTAGGTGACTGGAGACAGAACCAGTACAGTTAGAGGCGACTGGAGACAGAACCAGTACAGTTAGAGGTGACTGGAGACTGGAGACAGGACCAGTGCACTGACTGGAGACAGAACCAGTACAGTTAGAGGTGACTGGAGACAGAACCAGTACAGTTAGAGGTGACTGGAGACAGAACCAGTACATTTAGAGGTGACTGGAGACTGGAGACGGAACCAGTACCGTTAGAGGTGACTGGAGACAGGACCAGTACATTTAGAGGTGACTGGAGACAGAACCAGTACAGTTAGACGTGACTGGAGACAGGACCAGTACAGTTAGAGGTGACTGGAGACAGAACCAGTACATTTAGAGGTGACTGGATACTGGAGACAGAACCAGTACAATTAGAGGTGACTGTAGGCAGAACCAGAACAGTTAGAGGTGACTGGAGACAGAGCCAGTACAGTTAGAGGTGACTGGAGACAGAACCAGTACAGTTACAGGTGACTGGAGACAGAACCAGTACAGTTAGACGTGACTGGAGACAGAACCAGTACAGTTAGAGGTGACTGGAGACAGGAGCAGTACAGTTAGAGGTGACTGGAGACAGAACCAGTACATTTAGAGGTGACTGGAGACAGGACCAGTACAGTTAGAGGTGACTGGAGACTGGAGACAGGACCAGTATAGTTAGAGGTGACTGGAGACAGAACCAGTACAGTTAGAGGTGACTGGAGACTGGAGACAGGACCAGTATAGTTAGAGGTGACTAGAGACAGAACCAGTAGATATAGAGGTGACTGGTGACTGGAGACAGAACCAGTACAGTTAGAGGTGACTGGAGACAGAACCAGTACAGTTAGAGGAGACAGGACCAGTACAGCTAGAGGTGACTGGAGACAGAACCAGTACAGCTAGAGGTGACTGGAGACAGAACCAGTACATTTAGAGGTGACTGGAGACTGGAGACGGAACCAGTACAGTTAGAGGTGACTGGAGACAGGACCAGTACAGGTGACTGGAGACAGAACCAGTACAGCTAGAGGTGACTGGAGACAGAACCAGTACATTTAGAGGTGACTGGAGACTGGAGACGGAACCAGTACAGCTAGAGGTGACTGGAGACAGGACCAGTACAGCTAGAGGTGACTGGAGACAGAACCAGTACAGCTAGAGGTGACTGGAGACAGAACCAGTACATTTAGAGGTGACTGGAGACTGGAGACGGAACCAGTACATTTAGAGGTGACTGGAGACAGGACCAGTACAGGTGACTGGAGACAGAACCAGTAGAGTTACAGGTGACTAGAGACAGGACCAGTACAGTTAGAGGTGACTGGAGACAGGACCAGTACAGTTAGAGGTGACTGGAGACAGAACCAGTACATTTAGAGGTGACTGGAGACTGGAGACGGAACAAGTACAGTTAGAGGTGACTGGAGACAGAACCAGTACATTTAGAGGTGACTGGAGACTGGAGACGAACCAGTACAGTTAGAGGTGACTGGAGACAGGACCAGTACATTTAGAGGTGACTGGAGACAGAACCAGTACAGTTAGAGGTGACTGGAGACAGAACCAGTACAGTTAGAGGTGACTGGAGACAGAACCAGTACAGTTAGAGGTGACAGGGCCAGTACAGTTAGAGGTGACTGGAGACAGGACCAGTACAGGAGACAGGGCCAGTACAGTTAGAGGTGACTGGAGACAGAACCAGTACAGTTAGGTGACTGGAGACAGAACCAGTACAGTTAGAGGCGACTGGAGACAGAACCAGTACAGTTCGAGGTGACTGGAGACAGAACCAGTGCAGTTAGAGGTGACTGGAGACAGAACCAGTACATTTAGAGGTGACTGGAGACGGAACCAGTACATTTAGAGGTGACTGAAGACAGAAACAGTACAGTTAGAGGTGACTGGAGACAGGACCAGTACAGTTACAGGTGACTGGAGACAGAACCAGTACATTTAGAGGTGACTGGAGACAGAACCAGTACAGGTGACTGGAGACAGGACCAGTGTTACAGGTGACTGGAGACAGGACCAGTACAGTTACAGGTGACTGGAGACAGGACCAGTACAGTTACAGGTGACTGGAGACAGGACCAGTACAGTTACAGGTGACTGGAGACAGAACCAGTACATTTAGAGGTGACTGGAGACAGGACCAGTACAGGTGACTGGAGACAGAACCAGTACAGTTAGAGGTGACTGGAGACTCGAGACAGAACCAGTACAGTTAGAGGTGACTGGAGACTGGAGACAGAACCAGTACAGCTAGAGGTGACTGGAGACAGAACCAGTACATTTAGAGGTGACTGGAGACAGAACCAGTACAGCTAGAGGTGACTGGAGACAGAACCAGTACAGCTAGAGGTGACTGGAGACTGGAGACAGAACCAGTACAGCTAGAGGTGACTGGAGACAGGACCAGTACAGCTAGAGGTGACTGGAGACTGGAGACAGAACCAGTACAGCTAGAGGTGACTGGAGACAGAATCAGTACATTTAGAGGTGACTGGAGACTGGAGACAGAACCAGTACAGCTAGAGGTGACTGGAGACAGAACCAGTACAGCTAGAGGTGACTGGAGACAGAGACAGAACCAGTACAGCTAGAGGTGACTGGAGACAGGACCAGTACAGCTAGAGGTGACTGGAGACTGGAGACAGAACCAGTACAGCTAGAGGTGACTGGAGACAGGACCAGTACATTTAGAGGTGACTGAGACTGGAGACAGAACCAGTACATTTAGAGGTGACTGGAGACTGGAGACAGAACCAGTACAGTTAGAGGTGACTGGAGACTGGAGACGGAACAAGTACAGTTAGAGGTGACTGGAGACAGAACCAGTACATTTAGAGGTGACTGGAGACTGGAGACGGAACCAGTACAGTTAGAGGTGACTGGAGACAGGACCAGTACAGTTAGAGGTGACTGGAGACAGAACCAGTACAGTTAGAGGTGACTGGAGACAGAACCAGTACAGTTAGAGGTGACTGGAGACAGACCAGTACATTTAGAGGTGACTGGAGACTGGAGACAGAACCAGTACATTTAGAGGTGACTGGGAGATAGAACCAGTACAGTTAGAGGTGACTGGAGACAGAACCAGTACAGTTAGAGGTGACTGGAGACAGAACCAGTACAGTTAGACGTGAATGGAGACAGAACCAGTACAGTTAGAGACTGGAGACAGAGCCAGTGGAGACTGGAGACAGAACCAGTACAGTTAGAGGTGACTGGAGACAGAACCAGTACAACTAGAGGTGACTGGAGAGACAGAACCAGTACAACTAGAGGTGACTGGAGACAGAACCAGTACAGTTAGAGGTGACTGGAGACTGGAGACAGGACCAGTAGAGATAGAGGTGACTGGAGACAGGACCAGTGTTACAGGTGACTGGAGACAGAACCAGTACATTTAGAGGTGACTGGAGACAGACACTGGAGACAGAACCAGTACAGTTAGAGGTGACTGGAGACTGAGACAGAACCAGTACAGTTAGAGGTGACTGGAGACTGGAGACAGAACCAGTACAGCTAGAGGTGACTGGAGACAGAACCAGTACATTTAGAGGTGACTGGAGACTGGAGACGGAACCAGTACAGTTAGAGGTGACTGGAGACAGGACCAGTACAGGTGACTGGAGACAGAACCAGTACAGCTAGAGGTGACTGGAGACAGAACCAGTACATTTAGAGGTGACTGGAGACTGGAGACGGAACCAGTACAGCTAGAGGTGACTGGAGACAGGACCAGTACAGCTAGAGGTGACTGGAGACAGAACCAGTACAGCTAGAGGTGACTGGAGACAGAACCAGTACATTTAGAGGTGACTGGAGACTGGAGACGGAACCAGTACAGTTAGAGGTGACTGGAGACAGGACCAGTGGTGACTGGAGACAGAACCAGTAGAGTTACAGGTGACTAGAGACAGGACCAGTGAGAGGTGACTGGAGACAGGACCAGTACAGTTAGAGGTGACTGGAGACAGAACCAGTACATTTAGAGGTGACTGGAGACTGGACTGTTAGAGGTGACTGGAGACAGAACCAGTACATTTAGAGGTGACTGGAGACTGGAGACGGAACCAGTACAGTTAGAGGTGACTGGAGACAGGACCAGTACATTTAGAGGTGACTGGAGACAGAACCAGTACAGTTACAGGTGACTGGAGACAGAACCAGTACAGTTAGAGGTGACTGGAGACAGAACCAGTACAGTTAGAGGTGACAGGGCCAGTACAGTTAGAGGTGACTGGAGACAGGACCAGTACAGGAGACAGGGCCAGTACAGTTAGAGGTGACTGGAGACAGAACCAGTACAGTTAGGTGACTGGAGACAGAACCAGTACAGTTAGAGGCGACTGGAGACAGAACCAGTACAGTTAGAGGTGACTGGAGACTGGAGACAGGACCAGTGCACGTGACTGGAGACAGAACCAGTACAGTTAGAGGTGACTGGAGACAGAACCAGTACAGTTAGAGGTGACTGGAGACAGAACCAGTACATTTAGAGGTGACTGGAGACTGGAGACGGAACCAGTACCGTTAGAGGTGACTGGAGACAGGACCAGTACATTTAGAGGTGACTGGAGACAGAACCAGTACAGTTAGACGTGACTGGAGACAGGACCAGTACAGTTAGAGGTGACTGACAGAACCAGTACATTTAGAGGTGACTGGATACTGGAGACAGAACCAGTACAATTAGAGGTGACTGTAGGCAGAACCAGAACAGTTAGAGGTGACTGGAGACAGAGCCAGTACAGTTAGAGGTGACTGGAGACAGAACCAGTACAGTTAGACGTGACTGGAGACAGAACCAGTACAGTTAGAGGTGACTGGAGACAGGAGCAGTACAGTTAGAGGTGACTGGAGACAGAACCAGTACATTTAGAGGTGACTGGAGACAGGACCAGTACAGTTAGAGGTGACTGGAGACTGGAGACAGGACCAGTATAGTTAGAGGTGACTGGAGACAGGACCAGTACAGTTAGAGGTGACTGGAGACTGGAGACAGGACCAGTATAGTTAGAGGTGACTGGAGACAGAACCAGTACAGTTAGAGGTGACTGGAGACTGGAGACAGGACCAGTATAGTTAGAGGTGACTAGAGACAGAACCAGTAGATATAGAGGTGACTGGTGACTGGAGACAGAACCAGTACAGTTAGAGGTGACTGGAGACAGAACCAGTACAGTTAGAGGAGACAGGACCAGTACAGCTAGAGGTGACTGGAGACAGAACCAGTACAGCTAGAGGTGACTGGAGACAGAACCAGTACATTTAGAGGTGACTGGAGACTGGAGACGGAACCAGTACAGTTAGAGGTGACTGGAGACAGGACCAGTACAGGTGACTGGAGACAGAACCATTACAGCTAGAGGTGACTGGAGACAGAACCAGTACATTTAGAGGTGACTGGAGACTGGAGACGGAACCAGTACAGCTAGAGGTGACTGGAGACAGGACCAGTACAGCTAGAGGTGACTGGAGACAGAACCAGTACAGCTAGAGGTGACTGGAGACAGAACCAGTACATTTAGAGGTGACTGGAGACTGGAGACGGAACCAGTACATTTAGAGGTGACTGAGACAGGACCAGTACAGGTGACTGGAGACAGAACCAGTAGAGTTACAGGTGACTAGAGACAGGACCAGTACAGTTAGAGGTGACTGGAGACAGGACCAGTACAGTTAGAGGTGACTGGAGACAGAACCAGTACATTTAGAGGTGACTGGAGACTGGAGACGGAACAAGTACAGTTAGAGGTGACTGGAGACAGAACCAGTACATTTAGAGGTGACTGGAGACTGGAGACGGAACCAGTACAGTTAGAGGTGACTGGAGACAGGACCAGTACATTTAGAGGTGACTGGAGACAGAACCAGTACAGTTAGAGGTGACTGGAGACAGAACCAGTACAGTTAGAGGTGACTGGAGACAGAACCAGTACAGTTAGAGGTGACAGGGCCAGTACAGTTAGAGGTGACTGGAGACAGGACCAGTACAGGAGACAGGGCCAGTACAGTTAGAGGTGACTGGAGACAGAACC
Source organism: Oncorhynchus nerka (assembly GCF_034236695.1). Classification (NCBI taxonomy): domain Eukaryota; kingdom Metazoa; phylum Chordata; class Actinopteri; order Salmoniformes; family Salmonidae; genus Oncorhynchus; species Oncorhynchus nerka. The sequence goes on from NC_088417.1 coordinate 826,279, forward strand.
AGTACAGTTAGGTGACTGGAGACAGAACCAGTACAGTTAGAGGCGACTGGAGACAGAACCAGTACAGTTCGAGGTGACTGGAGACAGAACCAGTGCAGTTAGAGGTGACTGGAGACAGAACCAGTACATTTAGAGGTGACTGGAGACAGGAGCAGTACAGTTAGAGGTGACTGGAGACAGAACCAGTACATTTAGAGGTGACTGGAGACAGGACCAGTACAGTTACAGGTGACTGGAGACAGAACCAGTACAGTTAGACGTGACTGGAGACAGAACCAGTACAGTTAGAGGTGACTGGAGACAGGAGCAGTACAGTTAGAGGTGACTGGAGACAGAACCAGTACATTTAGAGGTGACTGGAGACAGGACCAGTACAGTTAGAGGTGACTGGAGACTGGAGACAGGACCAGTATAGTTAGAGGTGACTGGAGACAGAACCAGTACAGTTAGAGGTGACTGGAGACTGGTGTTAGAGGTGACTAGAGACAGAACCAGTAGAGATAGAGGTGACTGGTGACTGAGACAGAACCAGTACAGCTAGAGGTGACTGGAGACAGAACCAGTACATTTAGAGGTGACTGGAGACTGGAGACGGAACCAGTACAGTTAGAGGTGACTGGAGACAGGACCAGTACAGGTGACTGGAGACAGAACCAGTACAGCTAGAGGTGACTGGAGACAGAACCAGTACATTTAGAGGTGACTGGAGACTGGAGACGGAACCAGTACAGCTAGAGGTGACTGGAGACAGGACCAGTACAGCTAGAGGTGACTGGAGACAGAACCAGTACAGCTAGAGGTGACTGGAGACAGAACCAGTACATTTAGAGGTGACTGGAGACTGGAGACGGAACCAGTACAGTTAGAGGTGACTGGAGACAGGACCAGTACAGGTGACTGGAGACAGAACCAGTAGAGTTACAGGTGACTAGAGACAGGACCAGTACAGTTAGAGGTGACTGGAGACAGGACCAGTACAGTTAGAGGTGACTGGAGACAGAACCAGTACATTTAGAGGTGACTGGAGACTGAGACGGAACAAGTACAGTTAGAGGTGACTGGAGACAGAACCAGTACATTTAGAGGTGACTGGAGACTGGAGACGGAACCAGTACAGTTAGAGGTGACTGGAGACAGGACCAGTACATTTAGAGGTGACTGGAGACAGAACCAGTACAGTTAGAGGTGACTGGAGACAGAACCAGTACAGTTAGAGGTGACTGGAGACAGAACCAGTACAGTTAGAGGTGACAGGGCCAGTACAGTTAGAGGTGACTGGAGACAGGACCAGTACAGGAGACAGGGCCAGTACAGTTAGAGGTGACTGGAGACAGAACCAGTACAGTTAGGTGACTGGAGACAGAACCAGTACAGTTAGAGGCGACTGGAGACAGAACCAGTACAGTTAGAGGTGACTGGAGACTGGAGACAGGACCAGTGCACGTGACTGGAGACAGAACCAGTACAGTTAGAGGTGACTGGAGACAGAACCAGTACAGTTAGAGGTGACTGGAGACAGAACCAGTACATTTAGAGGTGACTGGAGACTGGAGACGGAACCAGTACCGTTAGAGGTGACTGGAGACAGGACCAGTACATTTAGAGGTGACTGGAGACAGAACCAGTACAGTTAGACGTGACTGGAGACAGGACCAGTACAGTTAGAGGTGACTGGAGACAGAACCAGTACATTTAGAGGTGACTGGATACTGGAGACAGAACCAGTACAATTAGAGGTGACTGTAGGCAGAACCAGAACAGTTAGAGGTGACTGGAGACAGAGCCAGTACAGTTAGAGGTGACTGGAGACAGAACCAGTACAGTTACAGGTGACTGGAGACAGAACCAGTACAGTTAGACGTGACTGGAGACAGAACCAGTACAGTTAGAGGTGACTGGAGACAGGAGCAGTACAGTTAGAGGTGACTGGAGACAGAACCAGTACATTTAGAGGTGACTGGAGACAGGACCAGTACAGTTAGAGGTGACTGGAGACTGGAGACAGGACCAGTATAGTTAGAGGTGACTGGAGACAGAACCAGTACAGTTAGAGGTGACTGGAGACTGGAGACAGGACCAGTATAGTTAGAGGTGACTAGAGACAGAACCAGTAGATATAGAGGTGACTGGTGACTGGAGACAGAACCAGTACAGTTAGAGGTGACTGGAGACAGAACCAGTACAGTTAGAGGAGACAGGACCAGTACAGCTAGAGGTGACTGGAGACAGAACCAGTACAGCTAGAGGTGACTGGAGACAGAACCAGTACATTTAGAGGTGACTGGAGACTGGAGACGGAACCAGTACAGTTAGAGGTGACTGGAGACAGGACCAGTACAGGTGACTGGAGACAGAACCAGTACAGCTAGAGGTGACTGGAGACAGAACCAGTACATTTAGAGGTGACTGGAGACTGGAGACGGAACCAGTACAGCTAGAGGTGACTGGAGACAGGACCAGTACAGCTAGAGGTGACTGGAGACAGAACCAGTACAGCTAGAGGTGACTGGAGACAGAACCAGTACATTTAGAGGTGACTGGAGACTGGAGACGGAACCAGTACATTTAGAGGTGACTGGAGACAGGACCAGTACAGGTGACTGGAGACAGAACCAGTAGAGTTACAGGTGACTAGAGACAGGACCAGTACAGTTAGAGGTGACTGGAGACAGGACCAGTACAGTTAGAGGTGACTGGAGACAGAACCAGTACATTTAGAGGTGACTGGAGACTGGAGACGGAACAAGTACAGTTAGAGGTGACTGGAGACAGAACCAGTACATTTAGAGGTGACTGGAGACTGAGACGGAACCAGTACAGTTAGAGGTGACTGGAGACAGGACCAGTACATTTAGAGGTGACTGGAGACAGAACCAGTACAGTTAGAGGTGACTGGAGACAGAACCAGTACAGTTAGAGGTGACTGGAGACAGAACCAGTACAGTTAGAGGTGACAGGGCCAGTACAGTTAGAGGTGACTGGAGACAGGACCAGTACAGGAGACAGGGCCAGTACAGTTAGAGGTGACTGGAGACAGAACCAGTACAGTTAGGTGACTGGAGACAGAACCAGTACAGTTAGAGGCGACTGGAGACAGAACCAGTACAGTTCGAGGTGACTGGAGACAGAACCAGTGCAGTTAGAGGTGACTGGAGACAGAACCAGTACATTTAGAGGTGACTGGAGACGGAACCAGTACATTTAGAGGTGACTGAAGACAGAAACAGTACAGTTAGAGGTGACTGGAGACAGGACCAGTACAGTTACAGGTGACTGGAGACAGAACCAGTACATTTAGAGGTGACTGGAGACAGAACCAGTACAGGTGACTGGAGACAGGACCAGTACAGTTACAGGTGACTGGAGACAGGACCAGTACAGTTACAGGTGACTGGAGACAGGACCAGTACAGTTACAGGTGACTGGAGACAGGACCAGTACAGTTACAGGTGACTGGAGACAGAACCAGTACATTTAGAGGTGACTGGAGACAGGACCAGTACAGGTGACTGGAGACAGAACCAGTACAGTTAGAGGTGACTGGAGACTCGAGACAGAACCAGTACAGTTAGAGGTGACTGGAGACTGGAGACAGAACCAGTACAGCTAGAGGTGACTGGAGACAGAACCAGTACATTTAGAGGTGACTGGAGACAGAACCAGTACAGCTAGAGGTGACTGGAGACAGAACCAGTACAGCTAGAGGTGACTGGAGACTGGAGACAGAACCAGTACAGCTAGAGGTGACTGGAGACAGGACCAGTACAGCTAGAGGTGACTGGAGACTGGAGACAGAACCAGTACAGCTAGAGGTGACTGGAGACAGAATCAGTACATTTAGAGGTGACTGGAGACTGGAGACAGAACCAGTACAGCTAGAGGTGACTGGAGACAGAACCAGTACAGCTAGAGGTGACTGGAGACTGGAGACAGAACCAGTACAGCTAGAGGTGACTGGAGACAGGACCAGTACAGCTAGAGGTGACTGGAGACTGGAGACAGAACCAGTACAGCTAGAGGTGACTGGAGACAGGACCAGTACATTTAGAGGTGACTGGAGACTGGAGACAGAACCAGTACATTTAGAGGTGACTGGAGACTGGAGACAGAACCAGTACAGTTAGAGGTGACTGGAGACTGGAGACGGAACAAGTACAGTTAGAGGTGACTGGAGACAGAACCAGTACATTTAGAGGTGACTGGAGACTGGAGACGGAACCAGTACAGTTAGAGGTGACTGGAGACAGGACCAGTACAGCTAGAGGTGACTGGAGACAGAACCAGTACAGCTAGAGGTGACTGGAGACTGGAGACAGAACCAGTACAGCTAGAGGTGACTGGAGACAGGACCAGTACAGCTAGAGGTGACTGGAGACTGGAGACAGAACCAGACAGACTGGAGACAGAATCAGTACATTTAGAGGTGACTGGAGACTGGAGACAGAACCAGTACAGCTAGAGGTGACTGGAGACAGAACCAGTACAGCTAGAGGTGACTGGAGACTGGAGACAGAACCAGTACAGCTAGAGGTGACTGGAGACAGGACCAGTACAGCTAGAGGTGACTGGAGACTGGAGACAGAACCAGTACAGCTAGAGATGACTGGAGACAGAACCAGTACATTTAGAGGTGAGGTGACTGGAGACAGAACCAGTGGAGGTGACTGGATACTGGAGACAGAACCAGTACAACTTAGAGGTGACTGGAAGAACCAGAACAGTTAGAGGTGACTGGAGACAGAGCCAGTACAGTTAGAGGTGACTGGAGACAGAACCAGTAGTTACAGGTGACTGGAGACAGAACCAGTACAGTTAGAGGTGACTGGAGACAGAACCAGTACAGTTAGAGGTGACTGGAGACAGGACCAGTACAGTTAGAGGTGACTGGAGACAGAACCAGTACATTTAGAGGTGACTGGAGACAGGACTGGAGACTGGAGACTGGAGACAGGACCAGTATAGTTAGAGGTGACTGGAGACAGAACCAGTACAGTTAGAGGTGACTGGAGACAGACAGGACCAGTATAGTTAGAGGTGACTAGAGACAGAACCAGTAGATATAGAGACTGGTGACTGGAGACAGAACCAGTACAGTTAGAGGTGACTGGAGACAGAACCAGTACAGTTAGAGGAGACAGGACCAGTACAGCTGAGGTGACTGGAGACAGAACCAGTACAGCTAGAGGTGACTGGAGACAGAACCAGTACATTTAGAGGTGACTGGAGACTGGAGACAGAACCAGTACAGTTAGAGGTGACTGGAGACAGGACCAGTACAGGTGACAGAACCAGTACAGCTAGAGGTGACTGGAGACAGAACCAGTACATTTAGAGACTGGAGACTGAGACAGTACAGTTAGAGGTGACTGGAGACAGGACCAGTACAGGAGACAGGGCCAGTACAGTTAGAGGTGACTGGAGACAGAACCAGTACAGTTAGGTGACTGGAGACAGAACCAGTACAGTTAGAGGACTGGAGACAGAACCAGTACAGTTCGAGGTGACTGGAGACAGAACCAGTGCAGTTAGAGGTGACTGGAGACAGAACCAGTACATTTAGAGGTGACTGGAGACGGAACCAGTACATTTAGAGGTGACTGAAGACAGAAACAGTACAGTTAGAGGTGACTGGAGACAGGACCAGTACAGTTACAGGTGACTGGAGACAGAACCAGTACATTTAGAGGTGACTGGAGACAGAACCAGTACAGGTGACTGGAGACAGGACCAGTACAGTTACAGGTGACTGGAGACAGGACCAGTACAGTTACAGGTGACTGGAGACAGGACCAGTACAGTTACAGGTGACTGGAGACAGGACCAGTACAGTTACAGGTGACTGGAGACAGAACCAGTACATTTAGAGGTGACTGGAGACAGGACCAGTACAGGTGACTGGAGACAGAACCAGTACAGTTAGAGGTGACTGGAGACTCGAGACAGAACCAGTACAGTTAGAGGTGACTGGAGACTGGAGACAGAACCAGTACAGCTAGAGGTGACTGGAGACAGAACCAGTACATTTAGAGGTGACTGGAGACAGAACCAGTACAGCTAGAGGTGACTGGAGACAGAACCAGTACAGCTAGAGGTGACTGGAGACTGGAGACAGAACCAGTACAGCTAGAGGTGACTGGAGACAGGACCAGTACAGCTAGAGGTGACTGGAGACTGGAGACAGAACCAGTACAGCTAGAGGTGACTGGAGACAGAATCAGTACATTTAGAGGTGACTGGAGACTGGAGACAGAACCAGTACAGCTAGAGGTGACTGGAGACAGAACCAGTACAGCTAGAGGTGACTGGAGACTGGAGACAGAACCAGTACAGCTAGAGGTGACTGGAGACAGGACCAGTACAGCTAGAGGTGACTGGAGACTGGAGACAGAACCAGTACAGCTAGAGATGACTGGAGACAGGACCAGTACATTTAGAGGTGACTGGAGACTGGAGACAGAACCAGTACATTTAGAGGTGACTGGAGACTGGAGACAGAACCAGTACAGTTAGAGGTGACTGGAGACTGGAGACGGAACAAGTACAGTTAGAGGTGACTGGAGACAGAACCAGTACATTTAGAGGTGACTGGAGACTGGAGACGGAACCAGTACAGTTAGAGGTGACTGGAGACAGGACCAGTACATTTAGAGGTGACTGGAGACAGAACCAGTACAGTTAGAGGTGACTGGAGACAGAACCAGTACCGTTAGAGGTGACTGGAGACAGGACCAGTACATTTAGAGGTGACTGGAGACTGGAGACAGAACCAGTACATTTAGAGGTGACTGGAGACTGGAGATAGAACCAGTACAGTTAGAGGTGACTGGAGACAGAACCAGTGTTAGAGGTGACTGGAGACAGAACCAGTACAGTTAGAGGTGAATGGAGACAGAACCAGTACAGTTAGAGGTGACTGGAGACAGAGCCAGTACAGTTAGAGGTCACTGGAGACAGAACCAGTACAGTTAGAGGTGACTGGAGACAGAACCAGTACAACTAGAGGTGACTGGATACTGGAGACAGAACCAGTACAACTAGAGGTGACTGGAGACAGAACCAGTACAGTTAGAGGTGACTGGAGACTGGAGACAGGACCAGTAGAGATAGAGGTGACTGGAGACAGGACCAGTACAGTTACAGGTGACTGGAGACAGAACCAGTACATTTAGAGGTGACTGGAGACAGGACCAGTACAGGTGACTGGAGACAGAACCAGTACAGTTAGAGGTGACTGGAGACTCGAGACAGAACCAGTACAGTTAGAGGTGACTGGAGACTGGAGACAGAACCAGTACAGCTAGAGGTGACTGGAGACAGAACCAGTACATTTAGAGGTGACTGGAGACAGAACCAGTACAGCTAGAGGTGACTGGAGACAGAACCAGTACAGCTAGAGGTGACTGGAGACAGAACCAGTACATTTAGAGGTGACTGGAGACTGGAGACGGAACCAGTACAGCTAGAGGTGACTGGAGACAGGACCAGTACAGCTAGAGGTGACTGGAGACAGAACCAGTACAGCTAGAGGTGACTGGAGACAGAACCAGTACATTTAGAGGTGACTGGAGACTGGAGACGGAACCAGTACAGTTAGAGGTGACTGGAGACAGGACCAGTACAGGTGACTGGAGACAGAACCAGTAGAGTTACAGGTGACTAGAGACAGGACCAGTACAGTTAGAGGTGACTGGAGACAGGACCAGTACAGTTAGAGGTGACTGGAGACAGAACCAGTACATTTAGAGGTGACTGGAGACTGGAGACGGAACAAGTACAGTTAGAGGTGACTGGAGACAGAACCAGTACATTTAGAGGTGACTGGAGACTGGAGACGGAACCAGTACAGTTAGAGGTGACTGGAGACAGGACCAGTACATTTAGAGGTGACTGGAGACAGAACCAGTACAGTTAGAGGTGACTGGAGACAGAACCAGTACAGTTAGAGGTGACTGGAGACAGAACCAGTACAGTTAGAGGTGACAGGGCCAGTACAGTTAGAGGTGACTGGAGACAGGACCAGTACAGGAGACAGGGCCAGTACAGTTAGAGGTGACTGGAGACAGAACCAGTACAGTTAGGTGACTGGAGACAGAACCAGTACAGTTAGAGGCGACTGGAGACAGAACCAGTACAGTTAGAGGTGACTGGAGACTGGAGACAGGACCAGTGCACGTGACTGGAGACAGAACCAGTACAGTTAGAGGTGACTGGAGACAGAACCAGTACAGTTAGAGGTGACTGGAGACAGAACCAGTACATTTAGAGGTGACTGGAGACTGGAGACGGAACCAGTACCGTTAGAGGTGACTGGAGACAGGACCAGTACATTTAGAGGTGACTGGAGACAGAACCAGTACAGTTAGACGTGACTGGAGACAGGACCAGTACAGTTAGAGGTGACTGGAGACAGAACCAGTACATTTAGAGGTGACTGGATACTGGAGACAGAACCAGTACAATTAGAGGTGACTGTAGGCAGAACCAGAACAGTTAGAGGTGACTGGAGACAGAGCCAGTACAGTTAGAGGTGACTGGAGACAGAACCAGTACAGTTACAGGTGACTGGAGACAGAACCAGTACAGTTAGACGTGACTGGAGACAGAACCAGTACAGTTAGAGGTGACTGGAGACAGGAGCAGTACAGTTAGAGGTGACTGGAGACAGAACCAGTACATTTAGAGGTGACTGGAGACAGGACCAGTACAGTTAGAGGTGACTGGAGACTGGAGACAGGACCAGTATAGTTAGAGGTGACTGGAGACAGAACCAGTACAGTTAGAGGTGACTGGAGACTGGAGACAGGACCAGTATAGTTAGAGGTGACTAGAGACAGAACCAGTAGATATAGAGGTGACTGGTGACTGGAGACAGAACCAGTACAGTTAGAGGTGACTGGAGACAGAACCAGTACAGCTAGAGGTGACTGGAGACAGAACCAGTACATTTAGAGGTGACTGGAGACAGAACCAGTACAGCTAGAGGTGACTGGAGACAGAACCAGTACATTTAGAGGTGACTGGAGACTGGAGACGGAACCAGTACAGTTAGAGGTGACTGGAGACAGGACCAGTACAGGTGACTGGAGACAGAACCAGTACAGCTAGAGGTGACTGGAGACAGAACCAGTACATTTAGAGGTGACTGGAGACTGGAGACGGAACCAGTACAGCTAGAGGTGACTGGAGACAGGACCAGTACAGCTAGAGGTGACTGGAGACAGAACCAGTACAGCTAGAGGTGACTGGAGACAGAACCAGTACATTTAGAGGTGACTGGAGACGAGACGGAACCAGTACATTTAGAGGTGACTGGAGACAGGACCAGTACAGGTGACTGGAGACAGAACCAGTAGAGTTACAGGTGACTAGAGACAGGACCAGTACAGTTAGAGGTGACTGGAGACAGGACCAGTACAGTTAGAGGTGACTGGAGACAGAACCAGTACATTTAGAGGTGACTGGAGACTGGAGACGGAACAAGTACAGTTAGAGGTGACTGGAGACAGAACCAGTACATTTAGAGGTGACTGGAGACTGGAGACGGAACCAGTACAGTTAGAGGTGACTGGAGACAGGACCAGTACATTTAGAGGTGACTGGAGACAGAACCAGTACAGTTAGAGGTGACTGGAGACAGAACCAGTACAGTTAGAGGTGACTGGAGACAGAACCAGTACAGTTAGAGGTGACAGGGCCAGTACAGTTAGAGGTGACTGGAGACAGGACCAGTACAGGAGACAGGGCCAGTACAGTTAGAGGTGACTGGAGACAGAACCAGTACAGTTAGGTGACTGGAGACAGAACCAGTACAGTTAGAGGTGACTGGAGACAGAACCAGTGCAGTTAGAGGTGACTGGAGACAGAACCAGACATTTAGAGGTGACTGGAGACGGAACCAGTACATTTAGAGGTGACTGAAGACAGAAACAGTACAGTTAGAGGTGACTGGAGACAGGACCAGTACAGTTACAGGTGACTGGAGACAGAACCAGTACATTTAGAGGTGACTGGAGACAGAACCAGTACAGGTGACTGGAGACAGGACCAGTACAGTTACAGGTGACTGGAGACAGGACCAGTACAGTTACAGGTGACTGGAGACAGGACCAGTACAGTTACAGGTGACTGGAGACAGGACCAGTACAGTTACAGGTGACTGGAGACAGAACCAGTACATTTAGAGGTGACTGGAGACAGGACCAGTACAGGTGACTGGAGACAGAACCAGTACAGTTAGAGGTGACTGGAGACTCGAGACAGAACCAGTACAGTTAGAGGTGACTGGAGACTGGAGACAGAACCAGTACAGCTAGAGGTGACTGGAGACAGAACCAGTACATTTAGAGGTGACTGGAGACAGAACCAGTACAGCTAGAGGTGACTGGAGACAGAACCAGTACAGCTAGAGGTGACTGGAGACTGGAGACAGAACCAGTACAGCTAGAGGTGACTGGAGACAGGACCAGTACAGCTAGAGGTGACTGGAGACTGGAGACAGAACCAGTACAGCTAGAGGTGACTGGAGACAGAATCAGTACATTTAGAGGTGACTGGAGACTGGAGACAGAACCAGTACAGCTAGAGGTGACTGGAGACAGAACCAGTACAGCTAGAGGTGACTGGAGACTGGAGACAGAACCAGTACAGCTAGAGGTGACTGGAGACAGGACCAGTACATTTAGAGGTGACTGGAGACTGGAGACAGAACCAGTACAGCTAGAGGTGACTGGAGACAGGAGACGGAACAAGTACAGTTAGAGGTGACTGGAGACTGGAGACAGAACCAGTACATTTAGAGGTGACTGGAGACTGGAGACAGAACCAGTACATTTAGAGGTGACTGGAGACTGGAGACAGAACCAGTACAGTTAGAGGTGACTGGAGACAGAAACAGTACATTTAGAGGTGACTGGAGACTGGAGACGGAACCAGTACAGTTAGAGGTGACTGGAGACAGGACCAGTACATTTAGAGGTGACTGGAGACAGAACCAGTACAGTTAGAGGTGACTGGAGACAGAACCAGTACAGTTAGAGGTGACTGGAGACAGGACCAGTACATTTAGAGGTGACTGGAGACTGGAGACAGAACCAGTACATTTAGAGGTGACTGGAGACTGGAGATAGAACCAGTACAGTTAGAGGTGACTGGAGACAGAACCAGTACAGTTAGAGGTGACTGGAGACAGAACCAGTACAGTTAGACGTGAATGGAGACAGAACCAGTACAGTTAGAGGTGACTGGAGACAGAGCCAGTACAGTTAGAGGTCACTGGAGACAGAACCAGTACAGTTAGAGGTGACTGGAGACAGAACCAGTACAACTAGAGGTGACTGGATACTGGAGACAGAACCAGTACAACTAGAGGTGACTGGAGACAGAACCAGTACAGTTAGAGGTGACTGGAGACTGGAGACAGGACCAGTAGAGATAGAGGTGACTGGAGACAGGACCAGTACAGTTACAGGTGACTGGAGACAGAACCAGTACATTTAGAGGTGACTGGAGACAGGACCAGTACAGGTGACTGGAGACAGAACCAGTACAGTTAGAGGTGACTGGAGACTCGAGACAGAACCAGTACAGTTAGAGGTGACTGGAGACTGGAGACAGAACCAGTACAGCTAGAGGTGACTGGAGACAGAACCAGTACATTTAGAGGTGACTGGAGACAGAACCAGTACAGCTAGAGGTGACTGGAGACAGAACCAGTACAGCTAGAGGTGACTGGAGACTGGAGACAGAACCAGTACAGCTAGAGGTGACTGGAGACAGGACCAGTACAGCTAGAGGTGACTGGAGACTGGAGACAGAACCAGTACAGCTAGAGGTGACTGGAGACAGAATCAGTACATTTAGAGGTGACTGGAGACTGGAGACAGAACCAGTACAGCTAGAGGTGACTGGAGACAGAACCAGTACAGCTAGAGGTGACTGGAGACTGGAGACAGAACCAGTACAGCTAGAGGTGACTGGAGACAGGACCAGTACAGCTAGAGGTGACTGGAGACTGGAGACAGAACCAGTACAGCTAGAGGTGACTGGAGACAGGACCAGTACATTTAGAGGTGACTGGAGACTGGAGACAGAACCAGTACATTTAGAGGTGACTGGAGACTGGAGACAGAACCAGTACAGTTAGAGGTGACTGGAGACTGGAGACGGAACAAGTACAGTTAGAGGTGACTGGAGACAGAACCAGTACATTTAGAGGTGACTGGAGACTGGAGACTGAACCAGTACAGTTAGAGGTGACTGGAGACAGGACCAGTACATTTAGAGGTGACTGGAGACAGAACCAGTACAGTTAGAGGTGACTGGAGACAGAACCAGTACCGTTAGAGGTGACTGGAGACAGGACCAGTACATTTAGAGGTGACTGGAGACTGGAGACAGAACCAGTACATTTAGAGGTGACTGGAGACTGGAGATACAACCAGTACAGTTAGAGGTGACTGGAGACAGAACCAGTACAGTTAGAGGTGACTGGAGACAGAACCAGTACAGTTAGAGGTGAATGGAGACAGAACCAGTACAGTTAGAGGTGACTGGAGACAGAGCCAGTACAGTTAGAGGTCACTGGAGACAGAACCAGTACAGTTAGAGGTGACTGGAGACAGAACCAGTACAACTAGAGGTGACTGGATACTGGAGACAGAACCAGTACAACTAGAGGTGACTGGAGACAGAACCAGTACAGTTAGAGGTGACTGGAGACTGGAGACAGGACCAGTAGAGATAGAGGTGACTGGAGACAGGACCAGTACACGTGACTGGAGACAGAACCAGTACAGTTAGAGGTGACTGGAGACAGAACCAGTACAGTTAGAGGTGACTGGAGACAGAACCAGTACATTTAGAGGTGACTGGAGACTGGAGACGGAACCAGTACCGTTAGAGGTGACTGGAGACAGGACCAGTACATTTAGAGGTGACTGGAGACAGAACCAGTACAGTTAGAGGTGACTGGAGACAGGACCAGTACAGTTAGAGGTGACTGGAGACAGAACCAGTACATTTAGAGGTGACTGGATACTGGAGACAGAACCAGTACAACTAGAGGTGACTGGAGACAGAACCAGTACAGTTAGAGGTGACTGGAGACTGGAGACAGGACCAGTAGAGATAGAGGAGACTGGAGACAGGACCAGTACAGCTAGAGGTGACTGGAGACTGGAGACAGAACCAGTACAACTAGAGGTGACTGGAGACAGGACCAGTACAGCTAGAGGTGACTGGAGACTGGAGACAGAACCAGTACAGCTAGAGGTGACTGGAGACAGGACCAGTACAGCTAGAGGTGACTGGAGACTGGAGACAGAACCAGTACAGCTAGAGGTGACTGGAGACAGGACCAGTACATTTAGAGGTGACTGGAGACTGGAGACAGAACCAGTACATTTAGAGGTGACTGGAGACTGGAGACAGAACCAGTACAGTTAGAGGTGACTGGAGACAGAACCAGTACAGTTAGAGGTGACTGGAGACAGAACCAGTACAGTTAGACGTGAATGGAGACAGAACCAGTACAGTTAGAGGTGACTGGAGACAGAGCCAGTACAGTTAGAGGTCACTGGAGACAGAACCAGTACAGTTAGAGGTGACTGGAGACAGAACCAGTACAACTAGAGGTGACTGGATACTGGAGACAGAACCAGTACAACTAGAGGTGACTGGAGACAGAACCAGTACAGTTAGAGGTGACTGGAGACTGGAGACAGGACCAGTAGAGATAGAGGAGACTGGAGACAGGACCAGTACACGTGACTGGAGACAGAACCAGTACAGTTAGAGGTGACTGGAGACAGAACCAGTACAGTTAGAGGTGACTGGAGACAGAACCAGTACAGTTAGAGGTGACTGGAGACAGAACCAGTACATTTAGAGGTGACTGGAGACTGGAGACGGAACCAGTACCGTTAGAGGTGACTGGAGAAAGGACCAGTACATTTAGAGGTGACTGGAGACAGAACCAGTACAGTTAGACGTGACTGGAGACAGGACCAGTACAGTTAGAGGTGACTGGAGACAGAACCAGTACATTTAGAGGTGACTGGATACTGGAGACAGAACCAGTACAATTAGAGGTGACTGGAGGCAGAACCAGAACAGTTAGAGGTGACTGGAGACAGAGCCAGTACAGTTAGAGGTGACTGGAGACAGAACCAGTACAGTTACAGGTGACTGGAGACAGAACCAGTACAGTTAGACGTGACTGGAGACAGAACCAGTACAGTTAGAGGTGACTGGAGACAGGACCAGTACAGTTAGAGGTGACTGGAGACAGAAACAGTACATTTAGAGGTGACTGGAGACAGGACCAGTACAGTTAGAGGTGACTGGAGACTGGAGACAGGACCAGTATAGTTAGAGGTGACTAGAGACAGAACCAGTAGAGATAGAGGTGACTGGTGACTGGAGACAGAACCAGTACAGTTAGAGGTGACTGGAGACAGAACCAGTACAGTTAGAGGTGACTGGAGACTGGAGACAGGACCAGTATAGTTAGAGGTGACTAGAGACAGAACCAGTAGAGATAGAGGTGACTGGTGACAGAACCAGTACAGTTAGAGGTGACTGGAGACAGAACCAGTACAGTTAGAGGAGACAGGACCAGTACAGCTAGAGGTGACTGGAGACAGAACCAGTACAGCTAGAGGTGACTGGAGACAGAACCAGTACATTTAGAGGTGACTGGAGACTGGAGACGGAACCAGTACAGTTAGAGGTGACTGGAGACAGGACCAGTACAGGTGACTGGAGACAGAACCAGTAGAGTTACAGGTGACTAGAGACAGGACCAGTACAGTTAGAGGTGACTGGAGACAGGACCAGTACAGTTAGAGGTGACTGGAGACAGAACCAGTACATTTAGAGGTGACTGGAGACTGGAGTCGGAACCAGTACAGTTAGAGGTGACTGGAGACAGAACCAGTACATTTAGAGGTGACTGGAGACTGGAGACAGAACCAGTACAGTTAGAGGTGACTGGAGACAGAACCAGTACAGTTAGAGGTGACTGGAGACAGAACCAGTACAGTTAGAGGTGACAGGGCCAGTACAGTTAGAGGTGACTGGAGACAGGACCAGTACAGTTAGAGGTGACTGGAGACAGGACCAGTACAGGAGACAGGGCCAGTACAGTTAGAGGTGACTGGAGACAGAACCAGTACAGTTAGGTGACTGGAGACAGAACCAGTACAGTTAGAGGCGACTGGAGACAGAACCAGTACAGTTCGAGGTGACTGGAGACAGAACCAGTGCAGTTAGAGGTGACTGGAGACAGAACCAGTACAGTTAGAGGTGACTGGAGACGGAACCAGTACATTTAGAGGTGACTGAAGACAGAAACAGTATAGTTAGAGGTGACTGGAGACAGAACCAGTACAGTTAGAGGTGACTGGAGACAGGACCAGTACAGTTACAGGTGACTGGAGACAGAACCAGTACATTTAGAGGTGACTGGAGACAGAACCAGTACAGGTGACTGGAGACAGGACCAGACTTACAGGTGACTGGAGACAGGACCAGTACAGTTACAGGTGACTGGAGACAGGACCAGTACAGTTACAGGTGACTGGAGACAGGACCAGTACAGTTACAGGTGACTGGAGACAGGACCAGTACAGTTACAGGTGACTGGAGACAAGACCAGTACAGTTACAGGTGACTGGAGACAGGACCAGTACAGTTACAGGTGACTGACAGGACCAGTACAGTTACAGGTGACTGGAGACAGGACCAGTACAGTTACAGGTGACTGGAGACAGGACCAGTACAGTTACAGGTGACTGGAGACAGAACCAGTACATTTAGAGGTGACTGGAGACAGGACCAGTACAGGTGACTGGAGACAGAACCAGTACAGTTAGAGGTGACTGGAGACTCGAGACAGAACCAGTACAGTTAGAGGTGACTGGAGACTGGAGACAGAACCAGTACAGCTAGAGGTGACTGGAGACAGAACCAGTACATTTAGAGGTGACTGGAGACAGAACCAGTACAGCTAGAGGTGACTGGAGACAGAACCAGTACAGCTAGAGGTGACTGGAGACAGAACCAGTACAGCTAGAGGTGACTGGAGACTGGAGACAGAACCAGTACAGCTAGAGGTGACTGGAGACAGGACCAGTACAGCTAGAGGTGACTGGAGACAGGACCAGTACATTTAGAGGTGACTGGAGACTGGAGACAGAACCCGTACATTTAGAGGTGACTGGAGACTGGAGACAGAACCAGTACAGTTAGAGGTGACTGGAGACAGAACCAGTACAGTTAGGTGACTGGAGACAGAACCAGTACAGTTAGAGGCGACTGGAGACAGAACCAGTACAGTTCGAGGTGACTGGAGACAGAACCAGTGCAGTTAGAGGTGACTGGAGACAGAACCAGTACAGTTAGAGGTGACTGGAGACGGAACCAGTATAGTTAGAGGCGACTGGAGACAGAACCAGTACAGTTCGAGGTGACTGGAGACAGAACCAGTGCAGTTAGAGGTGACTGGAGACAGAACCAGTACAGTTAGAGGTGACTGGAGACGGAACCAGTACATTTAGAGGTGACTGAAGACAGAAACAGTATAGTTAGAGGTGACTGGAGACAGAACCAGTACAGTTAGAGGTGACTGGAGACAGGACCAGTACAGTTACAGGTGACTGGAGACAGAACCAGTACATTTAGAGGTGACTGGAGACAGAACCAGTACAGGTGACTGGAGACAGGACCAGTACAGTTACAGGTGACTGGAGACAGGACCAGTACAGTTACAGGTGACTGGAGACAGGACCAGTACAGTTACAGGTGACTGGAGACAGGACCAGTACAGTTACAGGTGACTGGAGACAAGACCAGTACAGTTACAGGTGACTGGAGACAGGACCAGTACAGTTACAGGTGACTGGAGACAGGACCAGTACAGTTACAGGTGACTGGAGACAGGACCAGTACAGTTACAGGTGACTGGAGACAGGACCAGTACAGTTACAGGTGACTGGAGACAGAACCAGTACATTTAGAGGTGACTGGAGACAGGACCAGTACAGGTGACTGGAGACAGAACCAGTACAGTTAGAGGTGACTGGAGACTCGAGACAGAACCAGTACAGTTAGAGGTGACTGGAGACTGGAGACAGAACCAGTACAGCTAGAGGTGACTGGAGACAGAACCAGTACATTTAGAGGTGACTGGAGACAGAACCAGTACAGCTAGAGGTGACTGGAGACAGAACCAGTACAGCTAGAGGTGACTGGAGACAGAACCAGTACAGCTAGAGGTGACTGGAGACTGGAGACAGAACCAGTACAGCTAGAGGTGACTGGAGACAGGACCAGTACAGCTAGAGGTGACTGGAGACAGGACCAGTACATTTAGAGGTGACTGGAGACTGGAGACAGAACCCGTACATTTAGAGGTGACTGGAGACTGGAGACAGAACCAGTACAGTTAGAGGTGACTGGAGACAGAACCAGTACAGTTAGAGGTGACTGGAGACAGAACCAGTACAGTTAGACGTGAATGGAGACAGAACCAGTACAGTTAGAGGTGACTGGAGACAGAGCCAGTACAGTTAGAGGTCACTGGAGACAGAACCAGTACAGTTAGAGGTGACTGGAGACAGAACCAGTACAACTAGAGGTGACTGGATACTGGAGACAGAACCAGTACAACTAGAGGTGACTGGAGACAGAACCAGTACAGTTAGAGGTGACTGGAGACTGGAGACAGGACCAGTAGAGATAGAGGTGACTGGAGACAGGACCAGTACACGTGACTGGAGACAGAACCAGTACAGTTAGAGGTGACTGGAGACAGAACCAGTACAGTTAGAGGTGACTGGAGACAGAACCAGTACATTTAGAGGTGACTGGAGACTGGAGACGGAACCAGTACCGTTAGAGGTGACTGGAGACAGGACCAGTACATTTAGAGGTGACTGGAGACAGAACCAGTACAGTTAGAGGTGACTGGAGACAGGACCAGTACAGTTAGAGGTGACTGGAGACAGAACCAGTACATTTAGAGGTGACTGGATACTGGAGACAGAACCAGTACAGCTAGAGGTGACTGGAGACAGGACCAGTACAGCTAGAGGTGACTGGAGACAGAACCAGTACAGCTAGAGGTGACTGGAGACAGAACCAGTACATTTAGAGGTGACTGGAGACAGAAACCAGTACATTTAGAGGTGACTGGAGACAGGACCAGTACAGGTGACTGGAGACAGAACCAGTAGAGTTACAGGTGACTAGAGACAGGACCAGTACAGTTAGAGGTGACTGGAGACAGGACCAGTACAGTTAGAGGTGACTGGAGACAGAACCAGTACATTTAGAGGTGACTGGAGACTGGAGACGGAACAAGTACAGTTAGAGGTGACTGGAGACAGAACCAGTACATTTAGAGGTGACTGGAGACTGGAGACGGAACCAGTACAGTTAGAGGTGACTGGAGACAGGACCAGTACATTTAGAGGTGACTGGAGACAGAACCAGTACAGTTAGAGGTGACTGGAGACAGAACCAGTACAGTTAGAGGTGACTGGAGACAGAACCAGTACAGTTAGAGGTGACAGGGCCAGTACAGTTAGAGGTGACTGGAGACAGGACCAGTACAGGAGACAGGGCCAGTACAGTTAGAGGTGACTGGAGACAGAACCAGTACAGTTAGGTGACTGGAGACAGAACCAGTACAGTTAGAGGTGACTGGAGACAGAACCAGTGCAGTTAGAGGTGACTGGAGACAGAACCAGTACATTTAGAGGTGACTGGAGACGGAACCAGTACATTTAGAGGTGACTGAAGACAGAAACAGTACAGTTAGAGGTGACTGGAGACAGGACCAGTACAGTTACAGGTGACTGGAGACAGAACCAGTACATTTAGAGGTGACTGGAGACAGAACCAGTACAGGTGACTGGAGACAGGACCAGTACAGTTACAGGTGACTGGAGACAGGACCAGTACAGTTACAGGTGACTGGAGACAGGACCAGTACAGTTACAGGTGACTGGAGACAGGACCAGTACAGCTAGAGGTGACTGGAGACAGAACCAGTACAGCTAGAGGTGACTGGAGACAGAACCAGTACATTTAGAGGTGACTGGAGACGAGACGGAACCAGTACATTTAGAGGTGACTGGAGACAGGACCAGTACAGGTGACTGGAGACAGAACCAGTAGAGTTACAGGTGACTAGAGACAGGACCAGTACAGTTAGAGGTGACTGGAGACAGGACCAGTACAGTTAGAGGTGACTGGAGACAGAACCAGTACATTTAGAGGTGACTGGAGACTGGAGACGGAACAAGTACAGTTAGAGGTGACTGGAGACAGAACCAGTACATTTAGAGGTGACTGGAGACTGGAGACGGAACCAGTACAGTTAGAGGTGACTGGAGACAGGACCAGTACATTTAGAGGTGACTGGAGACAGAACCAGTACAGTTAGAGGTGACTGGAGACAGAACCAGTACAGTTAGAGGTGACTGGAGACAGAACCAGTACAGTTAGAGGTGACAGGGCCAGTACAGTTAGAGGTGACTGGAGACAGGACCAGTACAGGAGACAGGGCCAGTACAGTTAGAGGTGACTGGAGACAGAACCAGTACAGTTAGGTGACTGGAGACAGAACCAGTACAGTTAGAGGTGACTGGAGACAGAACCAGTGCAGTTAGAGGTGACTGGAGACAGAACCAGTACATTTAGAGGTGACTGGAGACGGAACCAGTACATTTAGAGGTGACTGAAGACAGAAACAGTACAGTTAGAGGTGACTGGAGACAGGACCAGTACAGTTACAGGTGACTGGAGACAGAACCAGTACATTTAGAGGTGACTGGAGACAGAACCAGTACAGGTGACTGGAGACAGGACCAGTACAGTTACAGGTGACTGGAGACAGGACCAGTACAGTTACAGGTGACTGGAGACAGGACCAGTACAGTTACAGGTGACTGGAGACAGGACCAGTACAGTTACAGGTGACTGGAGACAGAACCAGTACATTTAGAGGTGACTGGAGACAGGACCAGTACAGGTGACTGGAGACAGAACCAGTACAGTTAGAGGTGACTGGAGACTCGAGACAGAACCAGTACAGTTAGAGGTGACTGGAGACTGGAGACAGAACCAGTACAGCTAGAGGTGACTGGAGACAGAACCAGTACATTTAGAGGTGACTGGAGACAGAACCAGTACAGCTAGAGGTGACTGGAGACAGAACCAGTACAGCTAGAGGTGACTGGAGACTGGAGACAGAACCAGTACAGCTAGAGGTGACTGGAGACAGGACCAGTACAGCTAGAGGTGACTGGAGACTGGAGACAGAACCAGTACAGCTAGAGGTGACTGGAGACAGAATCAGTACATTTAGAGGTGACTGGAGACTGGAGACAGAACCAGTACAGCTAGAGGTGACTGGAGACAGAACCAGTACAGCTAGAGGTGACTGGAGACTGGAGACAGAACCAGTACAGCTAGAGGTGACTGGAGACAGGACCAGTACAGCTAGAGGTGACTGGAGACTGGAGACAGAACCAGTACAGCTAGAGGTGACTGGAGACAGGACCAGTACATTTAGAGGTGACTGGAGACTGGAGACAGAACCAGTACATTTAGAGGTGACTGGAGACTGGAGACAGAACCAGTACAGTTAGAGGTGACTGGAGACTGGAGACGGAACAAGTACAGTTAGAGGTGACTGGAGACAGAACCAGTACATTTAGAGGTGACTGGAGACTGGAGACGGAACCAGTACAGTTAGAGGTGACTGGAGACAGGACCAGTACATTTAGAGGTGACTGGAGACAGAACCAGTACAGTTAGAGGTGACTGGAGACAGAACCAGTACCGTTAGAGGTGACTGGAGACAGGACCAGTACATTTAGAGGTGACTGGAGACTGGAGACAGAACCAGTACATTTAGAGGTGACTGGAGACTGGAGATAGAACCAGTACAGTTAGAGGTGACTGGAGACAGAACCAGTACAGTTAGAGGTGACTGGAGACAGAACCAGTACAGTTAGACGTGAATGGAGACAGAACCAGTACAGTTAGAGGTGACTGGAGACAGAGCCAGTACAGTTAGAGGTCACTGGAGACAGAACCAGTACAGTTAGAGGTGACTGGAGACAGAACCAGTACAACTAGAGGTGACTGGATACTGGAGACAGAACCAGTACAACTAGAGGTGACTGGAGACAGAACCAGTACAGTTAGAGGTGACTGGAGACTGGAGACAGGACCAGTAGAGATAGAGGTGACTGGAGACAGGACCAGTACAGTTACAGGTGACTGGAGACAGAACCAGTACATTTAGAGGTGACTGGAGACAGGACCAGTACAGGTGACTGGAGACAGAACCAGTACAGTTAGAGGTGACTGGAGACTCGAGACAGAACCAGTACAGTTAGAGGTGACTGGAGACTGGAGACAGAACCAGTACAGCTAGAGGTGACTGGAGACAGAACCAGTACATTTAGAGGTGACTGGAGACAGAACCAGTACAGCTAGAGGTGACTGGAGACAGAACCAGTACAGCTAGAGGTGACTGGAGACTGGAGACAGAACCAGTACAGCTAGAGGTGACTGGAGACAGGACCAGTACAGCTAGAGGTGACTGGAGACTGGAGACAGAACCAGTACAGCTAGAGGTGACTGGAGACAGAATCAGTACATTTAGAGGTGACTGGAGACTGGAGACAGAACCAGTACAGCTAGAGGTGACTGGAGACAGAACCAGTACAGCTAGAGGTGACTGGAGACTGGAGACAGAACCAGTACAGCTAGAGGTGACTGGAGACAGGACCAGTACAGCTAGAGGTGACTGGAGACTGGAGACAGAACCAGTACAGCTAGAGGTGACTGGAGACAGGACCAGTACATTTAGAGGTGACTGGAGACTGGAGACAGAACCAGTACATTTAGAGGTGACTGGAGACTGGAGACAGAACCAGTACAGTTAGAGGTGACTGGAGACTGGAGACGGAACAAGTACAGTTAGAGGTGACTGGAGACAGAACCAGTACATTTAGAGGTGACTGGAGACTGGAGACTGAACCAGTACAGTTAGAGGTGACTGGAGACAGGACCAGTACATTTAGAGGTGACTGGAGACAGAACCAGTACAGTTAGAGGTGACTGGAGACAGAACCAGTACCGTTAGAGGTGACTGGAGACAGGACCAGTACATTTAGAGGTGACTGGAGACTGGAGACAGAACCAGTACATTTAGAGGTGACTGGAGACTGGAGATACAACCAGTACAGTTAGAGGTGACTGGAGACAGAACCAGTACAGTTAGAGGTGACTGGAGACAGAACCAGTACAGTTAGACGTGAATGGAGACAGAACCAGTACAGTTAGAGGTGACTGGAGACAGAGCCAGTACAGTTAGAGGTCACTGGAGACAGAACCAGTACAGTTAGAGGTGACTGGAGACAGAACCAGTACAACTAGAGGTGACTGGATACTGGAGACAGAACCAGTACAACTAGAGGTGACTGGAGACAGAACCAGTACAGTTAGAGGTGACTGGAGACTGGAGACAGGACCAGTAGAGATAGAGGTGACTGGAGACAGGACCAGTACACGTGACTGGAGACAGAACCAGTACAGTTAGAGGTGACTGGAGACAGAACCAGTACAGTTAGAGGTGACTGGAGACAGAACCAGTACATTTAGAGGTGACTGGAGACTGGAGACGGAACCAGTACCGTTAGAGGTGACTGGAGACAGGACCAGTACATTTAGAGGTGACTGGAGACAGAACCAGTACAGTTAGAGGTGACTGGAGACAGGACCAGTACAGTTAGAGGTGACTGGAGACAGAACCAGTACATTTAGAGGTGACTGGATACTGGAGACAGAACCAGTACAACTAGAGGTGACTGGAGACAGAACCAGTACAGTTAGAGGTGACTGGAGACTGGAGACAGGACCAGTAGAGATAGAGGAGACTGGAGACAGGACCAGTACAGCTAGAGGTGACTGGAGACTGGAGACAGAACCAGTACAACTAGAGGTGACTGGAGACAGGACCAGTACAGCTAGAGGTGACTGGAGACTGGAGACAGAACCAGTACAGCTAGAGGTGACTGGAGACAGGACCAGTACAGCTAGAGGTGACTGGAGACTGGAGACAGAACCAGTACAGCTAGAGGTGACTGGAGACAGGACCAGTACATTTAGAGGTGACTGGAGACTGGAGACAGAACCAGTACATTTAGAGGTGACTGGAGACTGGAGACAGAACCAGTACAGTTAGAGGTGACTGGAGACAGAACCAGTACAGTTAGAGGTGACTGGAGACAGAACCAGTACAGTTAGACGTGAATGGAGACAGAACCAGTACAGTTAGAGGTGACTGGAGACAGAGCCAGTACAGTTAGAGGTCACTGGAGACAGAACCAGTACAGTTAGAGGTGACTGGAGACAGAACCAGTACAACTAGAGGTGACTGGATACTGGAGACAGAACCAGTACAACTAGAGGTGACTGGAGACAGAACCAGTACAGTTAGAGGTGACTGGAGACTGGAGACAGGACCAGTAGAGATAGAGGAGACTGGAGACAGGACCAGTACACGTGACTGGAGACAGAACCAGTACAGTTAGAGGTGACTGGAGACAGAACCAGTACAGTTAGAGGTGACTGGAGACAGAACCAGTACAGTTAGAGGTGACTGGAGACAGAACCAGTACATTTAGAGGTGACTGGAGACTGGAGACGGAACCAGTACCGTTAGAGGTGACTGGAGAAAGGACCAGTACATTTAGAGGTGACTGGAGACAGAACCAGTACAGTTAGACGTGACTGGAGACAGGACCAGTACAGTTAGAGGTGACTGGAGACAGAACCAGTACATTTAGAGGTGACTGGATACTGGAGACAGAACCAGTACAATTAGAGGTGACTGGAGGCAGAACCAGAACAGTTAGAGGTGACTGGAGACAGAGCCAGTACAGTTAGAGGTGACTGGAGACAGAACCAGTACAGTTACAGGTGACTGGAGACAGAACCAGTACAGTTAGACGTGACTGGAGACAGAACCAGTACAGTTAGAGGTGACTGGAGACAGGACCAGTACAGTTAGAGGTGACTGGAGACAGAAACAGTACATTTAGAGGTGACTGGAGACAGGACCAGTACAGTTAGAGGTGACTGGAGACTGGAGACAGGACCAGTATAGTTAGAGGTGACTAGAGACAGAACCAGTAGAGATAGAGGTGACTGGTGACTGGAGACAGAACCAGTACAGTTAGAGGTGACTGGAGACAGAACCAGTACAGTTAGAGGTGACTGGAGACTGGAGACAGGACCAGTATAGTTAGAGGTGACTAGAGACAGAACCAGTAGAGATAGAGGTGACTGGTGACAGAACCAGTACAGTTAGAGGTGACTGGAGACAGAACCAGTACAGTTAGAGGAGACAGGACCAGTACAGCTAGAGGTGACTGGAGACAGAACCAGTACAGCTAGAGGTGACTGGAGACAGAACCAGTACATTTAGAGGTGACTGGAGACTGGAGACGGAACCAGTACAGTTAGAGGTGACTGGAGACAGGACCAGTACAGGTGACTGGAGACAGAACCAGTAGAGTTACAGGTGACTAGAGACAGGACCAGTACAGTTAGAGGTGACTGGAGACAGGACCAGTACAGTTAGAGGTGACTGGAGACAGAACCAGTACATTTAGAGGTGACTGGAGACTGGAGTCGGAACCAGTACAGTTAGAGGTGACTGGAGACAGAACCAGTACATTTAGAGGTGACTGGAGACTGGAGACAGAACCAGTACAGTTAGAGGTGACTGGAGACAGAACCAGTACAGTTAGAGGTGACTGGAGACAGAACCAGTACAGTTAGAGGTGACAGGGCCAGTACAGTTAGAGGTGACTGGAGACAGGACCAGTACAGTTAGAGGTGACTGGAGACAGGACCAGTACAGGAGACAGGGCCAGTACAGTTAGAGGTGACTGGAGACAGAACCAGTACAGTTAGGTGACTGGAGACAGAACCAGTACAGTTAGAGGCGACTGGAGACAGAACCAGTACAGTTCGAGGTGACTGGAGACAGAACCAGTGCAGTTAGAGGTGACTGGAGACAGAACCAGTACAGTTAGAGGTGACTGGAGACGGAACCAGTACATTTAGAGGTGACTGAAGACAGAAACAGTATAGTTAGAGGTGACTGGAGACAGAACCAGTACATTTAGAGGTGACTGGAGACAGGACCAGTACAGGTGACTGGAGACAGAACCAGTACAGTTAGAGGTGACTGGAGACTCGAGACAGAACCAGTACAGTTAGAGGTGACTGGAGACTGGAGACAGAACCAGTACAGCTAGAGGTGACTGGAGACAGAACCAGTACATTTAGAGGTGACTGGAGACAGAACCAGTACAGCTAGAGGTGACTGGAGACAGAACCAGTACAGCTAGAGGTGACTGGAGACAGAACCAGTACAGCTAGAGGTGACTGGAGACTGGAGACAGAACCAGTACAGCTAGAGGTGACTGGAGACAGGACCAGTACAGCTAGAGGTGACTGGAGACAGGACCAGTACATTTAGAGGTGACTGGAGACTGGAGACAGAACCCGTACATTTAGAGGTGACTGGAGACTGGAGACAGAACCAGTACAGTTAGAGGTGACTGGAGACAGAACCAGTACAGTTAGGTGACTGGAGACAGAACCAGTACAGTTAGAGGCGACTGGAGACAGAACCAGTACAGTTCGAGGTGACTGGAGACAGAACCAGTGCAGTTAGAGGTGACTGGAGACAGAACCAGTACAGTTAGAGGTGACTGGAGACGGAACCAGTATAGTTAGAGGCGACTGGAGACAGAACCAGTACAGTTCGAGGTGACTGGAGACAGAACCAGTGCAGTTAGAGGTGACTGGAGACAGAACCAGTACAGTTAGAGGTGACTGGAGACGGAACCAGTACATTTAGAGGTGACTGAAGACAGAAACAGTATAGTTAGAGGTGACTGGAGACAGAACCAGTACAGTTAGAGGTGACTGGAGACAGGACCAGTACAGTTACAGGTGACTGGAGACAGAACCAGTACATTTAGAGGTGACTGGAGACAGAACCAGTACAGGTGACTGGAGACAGGACCAGTACAGTTACAGGTGACTGGAGACAGGACCAGTACAGTTACAGGTGACTGGAGACAGGACCAGTACAGTTACAGGTGACTGGAGACAGGACCAGTACAGTTACAGGTGACTGGAGACAAGACCAGTACAGTTACAGGTGACTGGAGACAGGACCAGTACAGTTACAGGTGACTGGAGACAGGACCAGTACAGTTACAGGTGACTGGAGACAGGACCAGTACAGTTACAGGTGACTGGAGACAGGACCAGTACAGTTACAGGTGACTGGAGACAGAACCAGTACATTTAGAGGTGACTGGAGACAGGACCAGTACAGGTGACTGGAGACAGAACCAGTACAGTTAGAGGTGACTGGAGACTCGAGACAGAACCAGTACAGTTAGAGGTGACTGGAGACTGGAGACAGAACCAGTACAGCTAGAGGTGACTGGAGACAGAACCAGTACATTTAGAGGTGACTGGAGACAGAACCAGTACAGCTAGAGGTGACTGGAGACAGAACCAGTACAGCTAGAGGTGACTGGAGACAGAACCAGTACAGCTAGAGGTGACTGGAGACTGGAGACAGAACCAGTACAGCTAGAGGTGACTGGAGACAGGACCAGTACAGCTAGAGGTGACTGGAGACAGGACCAGTACATTTAGAGGTGACTGGAGACTGGAGACAGAACCCGTACATTTAGAGGTGACTGGAGACTGGAGACAGAACCAGTACAGTTAGAGGTGACTGGAGACAGAACCAGTACAGTTAGAGGTGACTGGAGACAGAACCAGTACAGTTAGACGTGAATGGAGACAGAACCAGTACAGTTAGAGGTGACTGGAGACAGAGCCAGTACAGTTAGAGGTCACTGGAGACAGAACCAGTACAGTTAGAGGTGACTGGAGACAGAACCAGTACAACTAGAGGTGACTGGATACTGGAGACAGAACCAGTACAACTAGAGGTGACTGGAGACAGAACCAGTACAGTTAGAGGTGACTGGAGACTGGAGACAGGACCAGTAGAGATAGAGGTGACTGGAGACAGGACCAGTACACGTGACTGGAGACAGAACCAGTACAGTTAGAGGTGACTGGAGACAGAACCAGTACAGTTAGAGGTGACTGGAGACAGAACCAGTACATTTAGAGGTGACTGGAGACTGGAGACGGAACCAGTACCGTTAGAGGTGACTGGAGACAGGACCAGTACATTTAGAGGTGACTGGAGACAGAACCAGTACAGTTAGAGGTGACTGGAGACAGGACCAGTACAGTTAGAGGTGACTGGAGACAGAACCAGTACATTTAGAGGTGACTGGATACTGGAGACAGAACCAGTACAGTTACAGGTGACTGGAGACAGGACCAGTACAGTTAGAGGTGACTGGAGACAGGACCAGTACAGGAGACAGAACCAGTACAATTAGAGGTGACTGGAGGCAGAACCAGAACAGTTAGAGGTGACTGGAGACAGAACCAGTACAGGAGACAGAACCAGTACAGTTAGAGGTGACTGGAGACAGAACCAGTACAGTTACAGGTGACTGGAGACAGAACCAGTACAGTTAGACGTGACTGGAGACGGAACCAGTACATTTAGAGGTGACTGAAGACAGAAACAGTACAGTTAGAGGTGACTGGAGACAGAACCAGTACAGTTAGAGGTGACTGGAGACAGGACCAGTACAGTTACAGGTGACTGGAGACAGAACCAGTACATTTAGAGGTGACTGGAGACAGAACCAGTACAGGTGACTGGAGACAGGACCAGTACAGTTACAGGTGACTGGAGACAGGACCAGTACAGTTACAGGTGACTGGAGACAGGACCAGTACAGTTACAGGTGACTGGAGACAGGACCAGTACAGTTACAGGTGACTGGAGACAGGACCAGTACAGTTACAGGTGACTGGAGACAGGACCAGTACAGTTACAGGTGACTGGAGACAGGACCAGTACAGTTACAGGTGACTGGAGACAGGACCAGTACAGTTACAGGTGACTGGAGACAGGACCAGTACAGTTACAGGTGACTGGAGACAGGACCAGTACAGTTACAGGTGACTGGAGACAGAACCAGTACATTTAGAGGTGACTGGAGACAGGACCAGTACAGGTGACTGGAGACAGAACCAGTACAGTTAGAGGTGACTGGAGACTCGAGACAGAACCAGTACAGTTAGAGGTGACTGGAGACTGGAGACAGAACCAGTACAGCTAGAGGTGACTGGAGACAGAAGCAGTACATTTAGAGGTGACTGGAGACAGAACCAGTACAGCTAGAGGTGACTGGAGACAGAACCAGTACAGCTAGAGGTGACTGGAGACAGAACCAGTACAGCTAGAGGTGACTGGAGACTGGAGACAGAACCAGTACAGCTAGAGGTGACTGGAGACAGGACCAGTACAGCTAGAGGTGACTGGAGACAGGACCAGTACATTTAGAGGTGACTGGAGACTGGAGACAGAACCAGTACATTTAGAGGTGACTGGAGACTGGAGACAGAACCAGTACAGTTAGAGGTGACTGGAGACAGAACCAGTACAGTTAGACGTGACTGGAGACAGAACCAGTACAGTTAGAGGTGACTGGAGACAGGACCAGTACAGTTAGAGGTGACTGGAGACAGAACCAGTACATTTAGAGGTGACTGGAGACAGGAGACAGAACCAGTACATTTAGAGGTGACTGGAGACAGAACCAGTACATTTAGAGGTGACTGGAGACAGAACCAGTACATTTAGAGGTGACTGGAGACAGAACCAGTACATTTAGAGGTGACTGGAGACAGAGCCAGTACAGTTAGAGGAGACAGGACCAGTACAGCTAGAGGTGACTGGAGACAGAACCAGTACAGCTAGAGGTGACTGGAGACAGAACCAGTACATTTAGAGGTGACTGGAGACGGAACCAGTACAGTTAGAGGTGACTGGAGACAGGACCAGTACAGGTGACTGGAGACAGAACCAGTAGAGTTACAGGTGACTGGAGACAGGACCAGTACAGTTAGAGGTGACTGGAGACAGGACCAGTACAGTTAGAGGTGACTGGAGACAGAACCAGTACATTTAGAGGTGACTGGAGACTGGAGACGGAACCAGTACAGTTAGAGGTGACTGGAGACAGAACCAGTACATTTAGAAGTGACTGGAGACTGGAGACAGGACCAGTACAGTTAGAGGTGACTGGAGACAGGACCAGTACATTTAGAGGTGACTGGAGACAGAACCAGTACAGTTACAGGTGACTGGAGACAGGACCAGTACAGTTACAGGTGACTGGAGACAGGACCAGTACAGTTACAGGTGACTGGAGACAGGACCAGTACAGTTACAGGTGACTGGAGACAGAACCAGTACATTTAGAGGTGACTGGAGACAGGACCAGTACAGGTGACTGGAGACAGAACCAGTACAGTTAGAGGTGACTGGAGACTCGAGACAGAACCAGTACAGTTAGAGGTGACTGGAGACTGGAGACAGAACCAGTACAGCTAGAGGTGACTGGAGACAGAAGCAGTACATTTAGAGGTGACTGGAGACAGAACCAGTACAGCTAGAGGTGACTGGAGACAGAACCAGTACAGCTAGAGGTGACTGGAGACAGAACCAGTACAGCTAGAGGTGACTGGAGACTGGAGACAGAACCAGTACAGCTAGAGGTGACTGGAGACAGGACCAGTACAGCTAGAGGTGACTGGAGACAGGACCAGTACATTTAGAGGTGACTGGAGACTGGAGACAGAACCAGTACATTTAGAGGTGACTGGAGACTGGAGACAGAACCAGTACAGTTAGAGGTGACTGGAGAAAGAACCAGTACAGTTAGAGGTGACTGGAGACAGAACCAGTACAGTTAGACGTGAATGGAGACAGAACCAGTACAGTTAGAGGTGACTGGAGACAGAGCCAGTACAGTTAGAGGTCACTGGAGACAGAACCAGTACAGTTAGAGGTGACTGGAGACAGAACCAGTACAACTAGAGGTGACTGGAGACAGAACCAGTACAGTTAGAGGTGACTGGAGACTGGAGACAGGACCAGTAGAGATAGAGGTGACTGGAGACAGGACCAGTACACGTGACTGGAGACAGAACCAGTACAGTTAGAGGTGACTGGAGACAGAACCAGTACAGTTAGAGGTGACTGGAGACAGAACCAGTACATTTAGAGGTGACTGGAGACTGGAGACGGAACCAGTACCGTTAGAGGTGACTGGAGACAGGACCAGTACATTTAGAGGTGACTGGAGACAGAACCAGTACAGTTAGAGGTGACTGGAGACAGGACCAGTACAGTTAGAGGTGACTGGAGACAGAACCAGTACATTTAGAGGTGACTGGATACTGGAGACAGAACCAGTACAGTTACAGGTGACTGGAGACAGGACCAGTACAGTTAGAGGTGACTGGAGACAGGACCAGTACAGGAGACAGAACCAGTACAATTAGAGGTGACTGGAGGCAGAACCAGAACAGTTAGAGGTGACTGGAGACAGAACCAGTACAGGAGACAGAACCAGTACAGTTAGAGGTGACTGGAGACAGAACCAGTACAGTTACAGGTGACTGGAGACAGAACCAGTACAGTTAGACGTGACTGGAGACAGAACCAGTACAGTTAGAGGTGACTGGAGACAGGACCAGTACAGTTAGAGGTGACTGGAGACAGAACCAGTACATTTAGAGGTGACTGGAGACAGGAGACAGAACCAGTACATTTAGAGGTGACTGGAGACAGAACCAGTACATTTAGAGGTGACTGGAGACAGAACCAGTACATTTAGAGGTGACTGGAGACAGAGCCAGTACAGTTAGAGGAGACAGGACCAGTACAGCTAGAGGTGACTGGAGACAGAACCAGTACAGCTAGAGGTGACTGGAGACAGAACCAGTACATTTAGAGGTGACTGGAGACGGAACCAGTACAGTTAGAGGTGACTGGAGACAGGACCAGTACAGGTGACTGGAGACAGAACCAGTAGAGTTACAGGTGACTGGAGACAGGACCAGTACAGTTAGAGGTGACTGGAGACAGGACCAGTACAGTTAGAGGTGACTGGAGACAGAACCAGTACATTTAGAGGTGACTGGAGACTGGAGACGGAACCAGTACAGTTAGAGGTGACTGGAGACAGAACCAGTACATTTAGAAGTGACTGGAGACTGGAGACAGGACCAGTACAGTTAGAGGTGACTGGAGACAGGACCAGTACATTTAGAGGTGACTGGAGACAGAACCAGTACAGTTAGAGGTGACTGGAGACAGAACCAGTACAGTTAGAGGTGACTGGAGACAGAACCAGTACAGTTACAGGTGACTGGAGACAGGACCAGTACAGTTAGAGGTGACTGGAGACAGGACCAGTACAGGAGACAGGGCCAGTACAGTTAGAGGTGACTGGAGACAGAACCAGTACAGTTAGAGGTGACTGGAGACTGGAGACGGAACCAGTACAGTTAGAGGTGACTGGAGACAGGACCAGTACATTTAGAGGTGACTGGAGACAGAACCAGTACAGTTAGAGGTGACTGGAGACAGAACCAGTACAGTTAGAGGTGACTGGAGACAGAACCAGTACAGTTACAGGTGACTGGAGACAGGACCAGTACAGTTAGAGGTGACTGGAGACAGGACCAGTACAGGAGACAGGGCCAGTACAGTTAGAGGTGACTGGAGACAGAACCAGTACATTTAGAGGTGACTGAAGACAGAAACAGTACAGTTAGAGGTGACTGGAGACAGAACCAGTACAGTTAGAGGTGACTGGAGACAGGACCAGTACAGCTAGAGGTGACTGGAGACTGGAGACAGAACCAGTACAGCTAGAGGTGACTGGAGACAGGAGACAGAACCAGTACAGCTAGAGGTGACTGGAGACAGGACCAGTACAGCTAGAGGAGACAGGACCAGTACAGCTAGAGGTGACTGGAGACAGAACCAGTACAGCTAGAGGTGACTGGAGACAGGACCAGTACAGCTAGAGGTGACTGGAGACAGGACCAGTACATCTAGAGGTGACTGGAGACAGGACCAGTACAGCTAGAGGTGACTGGAGACAGAACCAGTACAGCTAGAGGTGACTGGAGACAGGACCAGTACAGTTAGAGGTGACTGGAGACAGGAGACAGAACCAGTACAGCTAGAGGTGACTGGAGACTGGAGACAGAACCGGTACAGCTAGAGGTGACTGGAGACTGGAGACAGAACCAGTACAGCTAGAGGTGACTGGAGACAGAACCAGTACAGCTAGAGGTGACTGGAGACAGGACCAGTACAGTTAGAGGTGACTGGAGACAGGACCAGTACAGTTAGAGGTGACTGGAGACTGGAGACAGAACCAGTACAGCTAGAGGTGACTGGAGACAGGAGACAGAACCAGTACAGCTAGAGGTGACTGGAGACAGGACCAGTACAGCTAGAGGAGACAGGACCAGTACAGCTAGAGGTGACTGGAGGCTGGAGACAGAACCAGTACAGCTAGAGGTGACTGGAGACAGGACCAGTACAGCTAGAGGTTGCTGATTGACAGAGATAGATATTGCTAGCTAATAAATTGATTTCCTATTGGTATAATTAGTGTTGAAGGCGTAGGTGAAATCCTCACCATCCTTGGCCATTCTCCACAGCCAGCTCCAGCACGGTGTCAAAGTGTTGACAAAACAGGGGTCTGAAGAGGATGTCTACACTGCAGGAGGCCAGAGGGGGCAGCACTCCTTTACACGGCTGCACTGTGATCTAGCACACAGGAGAAGAAGACAAACACCAACAGAGGACAACAATGGGACTATCAGGTCTCAGTACAAACGGACAAACTGTTGTAAAACTCTTACCAGGGCGACCAGAGGCAATACCTCAGTATTACAGTATGTGTGATATTTCAGTGTTTTACTTTAACTTACCTTTAACTCACTTGTTAGTGTGTTTACCTGTGTGTGGTGGCTGTATGTCCTCTCTGCCTTCCCAGACTCCAGACTGTCTGTCCTCTCTGCCTTCCCAGACTCCAGACTGTCTGTCCTCTCTGCCTTCTCTGGCCCCAGGCTCCAGAAGGCCTCTAGATGAGTGGTGTTGGTGAGGACCATGGTGGCCTGGGTCTGGTCACCTAGCTGTATTAGACCTAGGTCAAGACTGGGAACACTCACAGACACCTGCGGACCCTGGAACACACCAACACACACCGGAGGAAGTAGAGTTGGCGAGGTTACACAAAGATGAAGGATACGTCTGTTGTACTGGTAGAGCACTATACAATACTTTTCAGAATATGTTTAACTGTCAGGTAATACTCTCCAATCAAATCTCGTGTTGAAAATGACTAGCTCAGCGGATGACGCCGTTTAGACAGCTATGATATGAGTCTCTCTGAGACTAGCTCAGCGGATGACGCCGTTTAGACAGCTATGATATGAGTCTCTCTGAGACTAACTCAGCGGATGACGCCGTTTAGACAGCTATGATATGAGTCTCTCTGAGACTAGCTCAGCGGATGACGCCGTTTAGACAGCTATGATATGAGTCTCTCTGAGACTAGCTCAGCGGATGACGCCGTTTAGACAGCTATGATATGAGTCTCTCTGAAAATGACTAACTCAGCGGATGATGCCGTTTAGACAGCTATGATATGAGTCTCTCTGAAAATGACTAACTCAGCGGATGATGCCGTTTAGACAGCTATGATATGAGTCTCTCTGAGAATGACTAACTCAGCGGATGATGCCGTTTAGACAGCTATGATATGAGTCTCTCTGAAAATGACTAACTCAGCGGATGATGCCGTTTAGACAGCTATGATATGAGTCTCTCTGAGACTAGCTCAGCGGATGATGCCGTTTAGACAGCTATGATATGAGTCTCTCTGAGACTAGCTCAGCGGATGATGCCGTTTAGACAGCTATGATATGAGTCTCTCTGAGAATGACTAACTCAGCGGATGATGCCGTTTAGACAGCTATGATATGAGTCTCTCTGAAAATGACTAACTCAGCGGATGATGCCGTTTAGACAGCTATGATATGAGTCTCTCTGAGAATGACTAACTCAGCGGATGATGCCGTTTAGACAGCTATGATAGGAGTCTCTCTGAAAATGACTAACTCAGCGGATGATGCCGTTTAGAAAGCTATGATATGAGTCTCTCTGAAAATGACTAACTCAGCGGATGATGCCGTTTAGACAGCTATGATATGAGTCTCTCTGAGAATGACTAACTCAGCGGATGATGCCGTTTAGACAGCTATGATAGAAGTCTCTCTGAGAATGACTAACTCAGCGGATGATGCCGTTTAGACAGCTATGATATGAGTCTCTCTGAGAATAACTAACTCAGCGGATGATGCCGTTTAGACAGCTATGATATGAGTCTCTCTGAGAATGACTAACTCAGCGGATGATGCCGTTTAGACAGCTATGATATGAGTCTCTCTGAAAATGACTAACTCAGCGGATGATGCCGTTTAGACAGCTATGATAGGAGTCTCTCTGAGAATGACTAACTCAGCGGATGATGCCGTTTAGACAGCTATGATATGAGTCTCTCTGAGAATAACTAACTCAGCGGATGATGCCGTTTAGACAGCTATGATATGAGTCTCTCTGAAAATGACTAACTCAGCGGATGATGCCGTTTAGACAGCTATGATATGAGTCTCTCTGAGAATGACTAACTCAGCGGATTATGCCGTTTAGACAGCTATGATATGAGTCTCTCTGAGACTAGCTCAGCGGATGATGCCGTTTAGACAGCTATGATATGAGTCTCTCTGAGACTAGCTCAGCGGATGATGCCGTTTAGACAGCTATGATATGAGTCTCTCTGAGAATGACTAGCTCAGCGGATGATGCCGTTTAGACAGCTATGATATGAGTCTCTCTGAGAATGACTAACTCAGCGGATGATGCCGTTTAGACAGCTATGATATGAGTCTCTCTGAGAATGACTAACTCAGCGGATGATGCCGTTTAGACAGCTATGATATGAGTCTCTCTGAGAATGACTAACTCAGCGGATGATGCCGTTTAGACAGCTATGATAGGAGTCTCTCTGAGAATGACTAACTCAGCGGATGATGCCGTTTAGACAGCTATGATATGAGTCTCTCTGAGAATGACTAACTCAGCGGATGATGCCGTTTAGACAGCTATAATATGAGTCTCTCTGAGAATGACTAACTCAGCGGATGATGCCGTTTAGACAGCTATGATATGAGTCTCTCTGAAAATGACTAACTCAGCGGATGATGCCGTTTAGACAGCTATGATAGGAGTCTCTCTGAGAATGACTAACTCAGCGGATGATGCCGTTTAGACAGCTATGATATGAGTCTCTCTGAGAATAACTAACTCAGCGGATGATGCCGTTTAGACAGCTATGATATGAGTCTCTCTGAAAATGACTAACTCAGCGGATGATGCCGTTTAGACAGCTATGATATGAGTCTCTCTGAGAATGACTAACTCAGCGGATTATGCCGTTTAGACAGCTATGATATGAGTCTCTCTGAGACTAGCTCAGCGGATGATGCCGTTTAGACAGCGATGATATGAGTCTCTCTGAGACTAGCTCAGCGGATGATGCCGTTTAGACAGCTATGATATGAGTCTCTCTGAGAATGACTAGCTCAGCGGATGATGCCGTTTAGACAGCTATGATATGAGTCTCTCTGAGAATGACTAACTCAGCGGATGATGCCGTTTAGACAGCTATGATATGAGTCTCTCTGAAAATGAGTAACTCAGCGGATGATGCCGTTTAGACAGCTATGATAGGAGTCTCTCTGAGAATGACTAACTCAGCGGATGATGCCGTTTAGACAGCTATGATATGAGTCTCTCTGAGAATAACTAACTCAGCGGATGATGCCGTTTAGACAGCTATGATATGAGTCTCTCTGAAAATGACTAACTCAGCGGATGATGCCGTTTAGACAGCTATGATATGAGTCTCTCTGAGAATGACTAACTCAGCGGATTATGCCGTTTAGACAGCTATGATATGAGTCTCTCTGAGACTAGCTCAGCGGATGATGCCGTTTAGACAGCTATGATATGAGTCTCTCTGAGACTAGCTCAGCGGATGATGCCGTTTAGACAGCTATGATATGAGTCTCTCTGAGAATGACTAGCTCAGCGGATGATGCCGTTTAGACAGCTATGATATGAGTCTCTCTGAGAATGACTAACTCAGCGGATGATGCCGTTTAGACAGCTATGATATGAGTCTCTCTGAGAATGACTAACTCAGCGGATGATGCCGTTTAGACAGCTATGATATGAGTCTCTCTGAGAATGACTAACTCAGCGGATGATGCCGTTTAGACAGCTATGATAGGAGTCTCTCTGAGAATGACTAACTCAGCGGATGATGCCGTTTAGACAGCTATGATATGAGTCTCTCTGAGAATGACTAACTCAGCGGATGATGCCGTTTAGACAGCTATAATATGAGTCTCTCTGAGAATGACTAACTCAGCGGATGATGCCGTTTAGACAGCTATGATATGAGTCTCTCTGAAAATGACTAACTCAGCGGATGATGCCGTTTAGACAGCTATGATAGGAGTCTCTCTGAGAATGACTAACTCAGCGGATGATGCCATTTAGACAGCTATGATATGAGTCTCTCTGAGAATAACTAACTCAGCGGATGATGCCGTTTAGACAGCTATGATATGAGTCTCTCTGAAAATGACTAACTCAGCGGATGATGCCGTTTAGACAGCTATGATATGAGTCTCTCTGAGAATGACTAACTCAGCGGATTATGCCGTTTAGACAGCTATGATATGAGTCTCTCTGAGACTAGCTCAGCGGATGATGCCGTTTAGACAGCGATGATATGAGTCTCTCTGAGACTAGCTCAGCGGATGATGCCGTTTAGACAGCTATGATATGAGTCTCTCTGAGAATGACTAGCTCAGCGGATGATGCCGTTTAGACAGCTATGATATGAGTCTCTCTGAGAATGACTAACTCAGCGGATGATGCCGTTTAGACAGCTATGATATGAGTCTCTCTGAGAATGACTAACTCAGCGGATGATGCCGTTTAGACAGCTATGATAGGAGTCTCTCTGAGAATGACTAACTCAGCGGATGATGCCGTTTAGACAGCTATGATATGAGTCTCTCTGAGAATGACTAACTCAGCGGATGATGCCGTTTAGACAGCTATGATAGGAGTCTCTCTGAGAATGACTAACTCAGCGGATGATGCTGTTTAGACAGCTATGATAGGAGTCTCTCTGAGAATGACTAACTCAGCGGATGATGCCGTTTAGACAGCTATGATAGGAGTCTCTCTCACCTTGAAGGTGACCTGTATGACCAGAGCAACAGGTTGGTGATGGTGCTGAACATGACACAGCAGTCTGGATATGACAGCACCTGGTTGCCCTCCGGTCAGAACCAGCTCCAGGTCAAAACACTCGTTCATCTCTGGACCACAAACACACAGTCAACCAGTCAGACAACAGATCAGTTTACTAACCACTAGTCAGTCAACAGAGCATTCTATTAAATCGAATTGTATTTGTCACATGGTTAGCAGATGTTAATGGTCACACACATGGTTAGTAGATGTTATTGGTCACATGGTTAGCAGATGTTAATGCAAGTGTAGCGAAATGCTTGTTCTTCTAGTTCCAACAATGCAGTCATAACCAACGAGTAGTCTAACCTAACAATTATACAACTACTACCTTATACACACAAGTGTAAAGGGATAAAAAATATGTACATAAAGATATATGAATGAGTGATGGTACAGAGCAGCATAGGCAAGATACAGTAGATGGTATCGAGTGCAGTATATACATATGAGATGAGTATGTAAACAAAGTGGCATAGTTTAAAGTGGCTAGTGATACATGTACAGTGGGGCAAAACAGTATTTAGTCAGCCACCAATTGTGCAAGTTCTCCCACTTAAAAAGATGAGAGAGGCCTGTAATTTTCATCATAGGTACCCTTCAACTATGACAGACAAAATGAGAAAAAGAAATCCAGAAAATCACATTGTAGGATTTTTAATGAATTTATTTGCAAATTATGGTGGAAAATAAGTATTTGGTCACCTACAAACAAGCAAGATTTCTGGCTCTCACAGACCTGTAACTTCTTCTTTAAGAGGCTCCTCTGTCCTCCACTCGTTACCTGTATTAATGGCACCTGTTTGAACTTGTTATCAGTATAAAAGACACCTGTCCACAACCTCAAACAGTCACACTCCAAACTCCACTATGGTTTGGGAATGTTTTAATAGTTGCTGTGGGTACGACATCGCCCGATGCACTTTCTAATGAACTCGCTCACAGAATCGGCGTATTCGTCAATGTTGTTGTTGGACGCAATGCGGAACATATCCCAGTCCACGTGATCGAAGCAGTCTTGAAGCGTGGAATCAGATTGGTCGGACCAGCGTTGAACAGACCTGAGCGCGGGAGCTTCCTGTTTTACTTTCTGTCTGTAGGCAAGGAGCAATAAAATGGAGTCGTGGTCAGCTTTTCCGAAAGGAGGCTGGGGGAGGGCCTTATATGCGTCGCGGAAGTTAGAATAACAATGATCCAGGGTTTTACCAGCCCTGGTTGCACAATCGATATGCTGATAGAATTTAGGGAGTCTTGTTTTCAGATGAGCTTTATTAACCAGTCAGTCAACAGCCCAGTCTACTAACCAGTCAGTCAGTCAACAGCCCAGTCTACTAACCAGTCAGTCAGCCAACAGACCAGTCTACTAACCAGTCAGTAAACAGCAGGTTACTAGCCAGTGTACTAACCAGTCAGTCAACAGACCAGTCTACTACCCAGTCAGTCAACAGACCAGCCTACTAACCAGTCAGCCAACAGACCAGCCTACTAACCGGTCTACCAACAGACCAGCCTACTAACCAGTCAGCCAACAGGCCAGTCTACTAACGGGTCTGCCAACAGACCAGTCTACTAACCAGTCAGTCAACAGACAAGTCTACCAACCAGTCAGTCAAGAGACCGTCTACTAACCAGTCAGTCAAGAGACCAGTCTACTAACCAGTCAGTCAAGAGACCAGTCTAATAACCAGTCAGCTAACAGACTAGTCTACTAACCAGTCAGCCAACAGACAAGTCTACCAACCAGTCAGTCAAGAGACCAGTCTACTAACCAGTCAGTCAAGAGACCAGTCTAATAACCAGTCAGCTAACAGACTAGTCTACTAACCAGTCAGCCAACAGACCAGTCTACAAATCAGTCAGTCAAGAGACCAGTCTACTAACCAGTCAGTCAACATAAATCTACTAACCAGTCAGTCAGTCAACTGACCAGTCTACTAACCAGTCAGTCAACAGACCAGTCTACTAACCAGTCAGTCAACATAAATCTACAAACCAGTCAGTCAGTCAACTGACCAGTCTACTAACCAGTCAGTCAAGAGACCAGTCTAATAACCAGTCAGCTAACAGACTAGTCTACTAACCAGTCAGCCAACAGACCAGTCTACAAATCAGTCAGTCAAGAGACCAGTCTACTAACCAGTCAGTCAACATAAATCTACTAACCAGTCAGTCAGTCAACTGACCAGTCTACTAACCAGTCAGTCAACAGACCAGTCTACTAACCAGTCAGTCAACATAAATCTACAAACCAGTCAGTCAGTCAACTGACCAGTCTACTAACTAGTCAGTCAACCGACCAGTCTACTAGACACATTAATCAGTCAGTCTACTAAAGCTACAGAGTTCTGCTGCACTTCTGCTAAATGTCTTGAAATGTATAATTCATGTTCATCTCTTATAAACAGTCTGGCTGAATCATGTCATGTACCTATTTCCCCAGCAGGGGGCTCCACCTCTATGATGTGACCATGGCATGTTCCTATTTCCCCAGCAGGGGGCTCCACCTCTATGATGTGACCATGACATGTACCTATTTCCCCAGCAGGGGGCTCCACCTCTATGATGTGACCATGGCATGTTCCTATTTCCCCAGCAGGGGGCTCCACCTCTATGACGCCAGGACAGCGGAGTCAATCACCACCTTCCGGAGACACCTGAAACCCCACCTCTTTAAGGAATACCTAGGATAGGATGAAGTAATCCCTCTCACCCCCCTTAAAAGATTTAGATGCACTACTGTTCCACTGGATGTCATAAGGTGAATGCACCAATTTGTAAGTCGCTCTGGATAAGAGCGTCTGCTAAATGACTTAAATGTAATGTAAATGTAAATGTGACCATGGCATGTTCCTATTTCCCCAGCAGGGGGCTCCACCTCTATGATGTGACCATGGCATGTTCCTATTTCCCCAGCAGGGGGCTCCACCTCTATGATGTGACCATGAAATGTTCCTATTTCCCCAGCAGGGGGCTCCACCTCTATGATGTGACCATGGCATGTTCCTATTTCCCCAGCAGGGGGCTCCACCTCTATGATGTGACCATGACATGTACCTATTTCCCCAGCAGGGGGCTCCACCTCTATGATGTGACCATGGCATGTTCCTATTTCCCCAGCAGGGGGCTCCACCTCTATGATGTGACCATGACATGTTCCTATTTCCCCAGCAGGGGGCTCCACCTCTATAATGTGACCGTGGCATGTTCCTATTTCCCCAGCAAGGGGCTCCACCTCTATGATGTGACCATGGCATGTTCCTATTTCCCCAGCAGGGGGCTCCACCTCTATGATGTGACCATGGCATGTTCCTATTTCCCCAGCAGGGGGCTCCACCTCTATGATGTGACCATGAAATGTTCCTATTTCCCCAGCAGGGGGCTCCACCTCTATGATGTGACCATGGCATGTTCCTATTTCCCCAGCAGGGGGCTCCACCTCTATGATGTGACCATGACATGTACCTATTTCCCCAGCAGGGGGCTCCACCTCTATGATGTGACCATGGCATGTTCCTATTTCCCCAGCAGGGGGCTCCACCTCTATGATGTGACCATGACATGTTCCTATTTCCCCAGCAGGGGGCTCCACCTCTATAATGTGACCGTGGCATGTTCCTATTTCCCCAGCAAGGGGCTCCACCTCTATGATGTGACCATGACATGTACCTATTTCCCCAGCAGGGGGCTCCACCTCTATGATGTGACCATGGCATGTTCCTATTTCACCAGCAGGGGGCTCCACCTCTATGATGTGACCATGGCATGTTCCTATTTCCCCAGCAGGGGCCTCCACCTCTATGCCATGACCTCATAGAGAATGGTAGAGGCCTCTAGTGGCCAAACTGAGTCAGGTTTGTAGGCCTCCTTGCTCGCACACACTTTTTCAGTTCTGTCCTCAAATGTTCTATAGGATTGAGGTCAGGGCTTTGTGATGGCCACTCCAATACTTTGGCTTTGCTGTCCTAAAGGCATTTTGCCACAACAATGGAAGTATGCTTGGGGTCATTGTCCGTTTGGAAGACACATTTGCGACCAAGCTTTAACTTCCTGACTGATGTCTTAAGATGTTGCTTCAATATATGCACATAATAATATTTTGGAGAGTCTCTTTTAAAATGGGTTAAAGTTAAACCACAGGTGTAAAATACTAAATAATGGCTACTTCTCAGAAAGTATTCAACTGTCAAGAGGAGTAAAACAAGGTTGTCCACTATCGGCATATCTATTTATTATGGCTGTCAAAATGTTAGCTATTAAAATCAGATCCAACAATAACATCAAGGGCCTTGAAATCCCTGGCTTAAAAACCACAATATCATTGTACACTGATGATTCATGTTTTCTTTTAAATCCACAATGTGGATCCCTGCACAGCCTCGTAGAGGATCTAGCTACTTTGTATAACCTCTCTGGAATACAACCAAATGATGATCAGTGTACTATATTACGTATTGGATCACTAAAAAATACAACTTTTACATTACCGTATAAAATGGTCTGACAGTGATGTGGATATACTCGGTATACATATCCCAAAATAAATCAATAATAAACATTCATGGAAAGGAAAATACCTATCTATTTGTGGAAAAATCACCCTGATTAACTCTTTAGTCATATCCCAGTTTACCCTGATTAACTCTTTAGTCATATCCCAGTTTACCCTGATTAACTCTTTAGTCATATCCCAGTTTACCCTGATTAACTCTTTAGTCATATCCCAGTTTACCCTGATTAACTCTTTAGTCATATCCCAGTTTACCCTGATTAACTCTTTAGTCATATCCCAGTTTACCCTGATTAACTCTTTAGTCATATCCCAGTTTACCCTGATTAACTCTTTAGTCATATCCCAGTTTACCCTGATTAACTCTTTAGTCATATCCCAGTTTACCCTGATTAACTCTTTAGTCATATCCCAGTTTACCCTGATTAACTCTTTAGTCATATCCCAGTTTACCCTGATTAACTCTTTAGTCATATCCCAGTTTACCCTGATTAACTCTTTAGTCATATCCCAGTTTACCGATTTGCTTATGGTTTTGCCTACACCGAGCGACTTGTTTTTAAAATGATATGAGCAAAATGATATGAGCAAAAAATATTCCATTTTATTTGGAACGGCAAGTCAGACAAAATTAAATGGGCCTATTTATAATATATATATATAATATATATAATATATAATGAATATGAATTCAGAGGGCAGAAATGATTAAATATTAAAGCATTAGACCTCTATGGTTAAAAAAAACAATATTTAGGGAATAATTAGATGTTTTGTATAATCTTCATAAATAGGACTGGTGGAGTTATGTCATAGATGCAGCTAACAAAAACATATGGAAATGTCTGCTCTCACCAGAATTACAACCAACGAATTGCAGCATTACCGCAAGAAGAAAGGGGATAAAGTAAGGAACTTGTCTGTCAGCCCTGCATTAACGACCAAAATTGGCTAAAGAAAATTGTGATGAATGAAAAAGCATACCAGTTTCATTTAAGGAAATATCACATTTACATAAGTATTCAGACCATTTACTCAGTACTTTGTTGAAGCACCTTAGGCAGCAATTACAGCATAGAGTCTTCTTGGGTATGACACGACAAGCTTGGCACACCTGTATTTGGGGAGTTTCTACCATTCTTCTCTGCAGATCCTCTCAAGGTTGGATGGGGAGCGTTGCTGCACAGCTATTTTCAGGTCTCTCTAGAGATCTTTGATCGGGTTCAAGTCTGGGCTCTGGCTGGGCCACTCAAGGACATTCAGAGACTTGTCCTGAAGCTACTCTTGCATTGTCTTGGCTGTGTGCTTAGGGTCGTTGTCTTGTTGGAAGGTGAACCTTCGCCCCAGTCAGAGATCCTGAGTGCTCTGGAGCAGGTTTTCATCAAGGATCTCTCTGTACTTTGCTCCGTTCATCTTTCCTTTGGTCCTGACTAGTCTCCCAGTCCCTGCTGCTGAAAAACAACCTCACAGCATGATAATGCCACCACCGTGCTTCACCGTAGGGATGGTGCCAGGTTTCCTCAAGATGTGATGCTTGGTGTTCAGGCCAAAGAATTCAATCTTGGTTTAATCAGACCAGAGAATCATGTTTCTCATTGTCTGAGAGTCCTTTAGGTGCCTATTGTTAAACTCCAAGCGGGCTGTCGTGCCTTTTACTGAGGAAGTGGCTTCCGTTTGGTCACTCTACCATAAAGACCTGATTGGTGGTGCCGCAGAGATGGTTATCCTTCTGGAAGGTTCTCCCATTTCCACAGAGGAACTCTGGAGCTCTGTCAGTCAGAGTGACCATTGACCAAGGCCCTTCTTCCCCGATTGCTCAGTTTGGCTGGGCGGCCAGCTCTAGGAAGAGTCTTGGTGGATCCAAACTTCTTCCATTTAAGTATGATGGAGGCTACTGTGTTCTTGGGGACCTTCAATGCTGCAGACATTTTTTGGTACCCTTCCCCAGATCTGTGCCTCGACACAATCTTGTCTCTGAGCTTTATGGACAATTCCTTCGACCTCATGGCTTGGTTTTTGCTCTGACATGCACTGTCAACTGTAGGACCTTATATAGACAGGTGTGTGCCTTTTCAAATCATGTCCAGTCAATTTAATTTACCACAGGTGGACTCCAATCAAGTTGTAGAAACAGCTCAAGGATGATCAATGGAAACAGGAAGCACCTGACTTCAATTTCAAGTCTCATAGCAAAGGGTCTGAATACTTATGTAGATAACATATTTCTAACATATTAACATATTTCAGAACTTTTGTGAAACATCACAGACAGCACAGTTGAAAAATATATGGCAAATAGAAATAAAAACTGGATGGTTTTCAGAGATAGATGGGAGGGGTTGAGTGGAGCTGAAGGATGAGGACTAAATATATAGACTGTGTTAAATGTAGACAGTATGGATAAACTGGAAGGATGAGGACTAAATATATAGACTGTGTTAAATGTAGACAGTATGGATAAGATGGAAGGATGGGGACTAAATATATAGACTGTGTTAAATGTAGACAGTATGGATAAGCTGGAAGGATGAGGACTAAATATATAGACTGTGTTAAATGTAGACAGTATGGATAAGATGGAAGGATGGGGACTAAATATATAGACTGTGTTAAATGTAGACAGTATGGATAAGCTGGAAGGATGAGGACTA
Source organism: Oncorhynchus nerka (assembly GCF_034236695.1). Lineage (NCBI taxonomy): Eukaryota > Metazoa > Chordata > Actinopteri > Salmoniformes > Salmonidae > Oncorhynchus > Oncorhynchus nerka. The sequence goes on from NC_088417.1 coordinate 870,911, forward strand.
AATATATAGACTGTGTTAAATGTAGACAGTATGGATAAACTGGAAATATACGCCCAAGTGTTGTTGTTCATTCGTTTACTCCAATTAGGGGATGGGGGGCAGGGTTAGGGGGAAATAATAAAGGAAATAAATATATATATATACATATATGTTATTTATACATTGGCCTCTATCTATCTGTGTGTGACCATGATGTGTACCTATTTCCCCAGCAGGGGGCTCCACCTCCATGATGTGACAGTCACCGCTCCTCTCCCAATGGAAGGCGATTCTGGATCTGCTGTTGTTCCACATCTGAAGAGACAAAGACTACTGGTACCATGGTGGTCTGGAGAACAGACCATCAGAGACTACTGGTACCATGGTGGTCTGGAGAACAGACCATCAGAGACTACTGGTACCATGGTGGTCTGGAGAACAAACCATCAGAGACTACTGGTACCATGGTGGTCTGGAGAAGAGAACAGACCATCAGAGACTACTGGTACCATGGTGGTCTGGAGAAGAGACCATCAGAGACTACTGGTACCATGGTGGTCTGGAGAAGAGACCATCAGAGACTACTGGTACCATGGTGGTCTGGAGAACAGACCATCAGAGACTACTGGTACCATGGTGGTCTGGACAACAGACCAGAGATTACTGGTACCATGGTGGTCTGGAGAAGAGAACAGAGACTACTGGTACCATGGTGGTCTGGAGAACAGACCATCAGAGACTACTGGTACCATGGTGGTCTGGAGAAGAGAAGAGACCATCAGAGACTACTGGTACCATGGTGGTCTGGAGAACAGACCATCAGAGACTACTGGTACCATGGTGGTCTGGAGAACAGACCATCAGAGACTACTGGTACCATGGTGGTCTGGAGAAGAGACCCTCAGAGACTACTGGTACCATGGTGGTCTGGAGAACAGACCATCAGAGATTACTGGTACCATGGTGGTCTGGAGAACAGACCATCAGAGACTACTGGTACCATGGTGGTCTGGAGAAGAGAACATAGACTACTGTACTTACCCTGTGGGCAAAGACATCACCAGTTCACCAACTGCTTTTGGACGTAAACGCGTCACTTGGTCAATTTGCCCACTGGGTAAACATAAAGTATCTCATTGATGTACTATCATAACTGATTACCTTGAAGCTCCTGCGGATGGTGGTGCCTATGAACACCTCTCCAGGGATATGAATAGAGTAAGGCTCCAACAGGACCTGGTAGGCCTGTGTCAACCCTTTGACCTCTATCTCCATGACAATCACATCGTTCACCTTGGGGGCGGTGTCCAGAGGTTCATCCTCTCTGGGCAGCTCTGGGACGTCCCTCACTACCATGTGACACACACGGTGGTAGTCCATCAACTGGATAAAACACACATCAACTTTTACTGCACTGATGCACCTAGTGAATCACACCCTACAGCTACTCATGGTCCAGTCGGGTTAGAGGTCAGAGGTTACCTGCTGGGGCTGGTATGTAAGGAGGAACTCATGGTCCTGTAAGGGGGTTAGCAGGCCGGAGGCGGGGCTGACGTAGAACACGTCGTCATTGGCCAAGTGGTACTGGATGTGGGCGGGGTCAGGGATCTCCCCAGGGAGGAGGGTCTGCAAGTTGGGCTGCATGATCTGCCAATGGAACGCCAGCTCCAAGTGACTGACACACAGACAGACATATAGAGAGAGAGAGCGAGACAGAGACAGACAGAGAGAGAGAAGAAACAGACAGAGAGAGAGAAGAAACAGAGACAGAGACAGACAGAGAGAGTAGAAACAGACAGAGAGAGAGAAGAAGCAGACAGAGAGAGAGAAGAAGCAGACAGAGACAGAGAGAGAGAGAGTAGAAACAGACAGAGAGAGAGAAGAAACAGACAGAGAGAGAGAAGAAACAGACAGAGACAGACAGACAGAGAGAGTATAGAAACAGACAGAGAGAGTATAGAAACAGACAGAGACAGTATAGAAACAGACAGAGAGAGTAGAAACAGACAGAGAGAGTAGAAACAGACAGAGAGAGTATAGAAACAGACAGAGAGAGTATAGAAACAGACAGAGAGAGTAGAAACAGACAGAGAGAGTAGAAACAGACAGAGAGAGAGTAGAAACAGACAGAGAGTAGAAACAGACAGAGAGAGTATAGAAACAGACAGAGAGAGTATAGAAACAGACAGAGAGAGTAGAAACAGACAGAGAGAGTAGAAACAGACAGAGAGAGAGTAGAAACAGACAGAGAGAGTAGAAACAGACAGAGAGAGAGAAGAAGCAGACAGAGAGAGAGTAGAAACAGACAGAGAGAGTATAGAAACCGACAGAGAGAGTAGAAACAGACAGAGAGAGAGTAGAAACAGACAGAGAGAGTAGAAACAGACAGAGAGAGTAGAAACAGACAGAGAGAGAGAAGAAACAGACAGAGAGAGTAGAACCAGACAGAGAGAGAGAAGAAGCAGACAGAGAGAGAGTAGAAACAGACAGAGAGAGTAGAAACAGACAGAGAGAGTAGAAACAGACAGAGTATAGAAACAGACAGAGAGAGTAGAAACAGACAGAGAGAGTAGAAACAGACAGAGAGAGAGAAGAAACAGACAGAGAGAGAGAAGAAAAAGACAGAGAGAGAGAGTAGAAACAGACAGAGAGAGAGAGTAGAAACAGACAGAGAGTAGAAACAGACAGAGACAGAAAGAGAGAGAGTAGAAACAGACAGAGAGAGAGAGTAGAAACAGACAGAGAGAGAGAGTAGAAACAGACAGAGAGAGTAGAAACAGACAGAGAGAGAGTAGAAACAGAGAGAGAGAGAGAAGAAACAGACAGAGAGAGAGAAGAAACAGACAGAGAGAGAGTAGAAACAGACAGAGAGAGAAGAAACAGACAGAGAGAGTAGAAACAGACAGAGAGAGAGAGTAGAAACAGACAGAGAGAGAGTAGAAACAGACAGAGAGAGAGTAGAAACAGACAGAGAGAGAGTAGAAACAGACAGAGAGAGAGTAGAAACAGACAGAGAGAGAGAGTAGAAACAGACAGAGAGAGAGTAGAAACAGACAGAGAGAGAGAGTAGAAACAGACAGAGAGAGAGTAGAAACAGACAGGGTCAGGGCAGGTAGCTGGTCTAATGTGTTGTTGATGGTTAGTTTAAGGGTTAGGGCAGGTAGCTGGTCTAATGTGTTGTTGATGGTGGTTAGTTTAAGGGTTAGGGCAGGTAGCTGGTCTAATGTGTTGTTGGTGGTGGTTAGTTTAAGGGTCAGGGCAGGTAGCTGGTCTAACGTGTTGTTGATGATGGTTAGTTTAAGGGTTAGGGCAGGTAGCTGGTCTAATGTGTTGTTGTTGATGGTGGTTAGTTTAAGGGTTAGGGCAGGTAGCTGGTCTAACGTGTTGTTGATGGTGGTTAGTTTAAGGGTTAGGGCAGGTAGCTGGTCTAATGTGTTGTTGATGGTGGTTAGTTTAAGGGTTAGGGCAGGTAGCTGGTCTAATGTGTTGTTGATGATGGTTAGTTTAAGGGTTAGGGCAGGTAGCTGGTCTAACGTGTTGTTGATGGTGGTGGTTAGTTTAAGGGTTAGGGCAGGTAGCTGGTCTAATGTGTTGTTGATGGTGGTTAGTTTAAGGGTTAGGGCAGGTAGCTGGTCTAATGTGTTGTTGTTGATGGTGGTTAGTTTAAGGGTTAGGGCAGGTAGCTGGTCTAATGTGTTGTTGATGATGGTGGTTAGTTTAAGGGTTAGGGCAGGTAGCTGGTCTAATGTGTTGTTGTTGATGGTGGTTAGTTTAAGGGTTAGGGCAGGTAGCTGGTCTAACGTGTTGTTGGTGGTGGTTAGTTTAAGGGTTAGGGCAGGTAGCTGGTCTAATGTGTTGTTGATGGTGGTTAGTTTAAGGGTTAGGGCAGGTAGCTGGTCTAATGTGTTGTTGATGGTGGTTAGTTTAAGGGTTAGGGCAGGTAGCTGGTCTAACGTGTTGTTGATGGTTAGTTTAAGGGTTAGGGCAGGTAGCTGGTCTAACGTGTTGTTGATGGTTAGTTTAAGGGTTAGGGCAGGTAGCTGGTCTAATGTGTTGTTGATGGTTAGTTTAAGGGTTAGGGCAGGTAGCTGGTCTAACGTGTTGTTGATGGTGGTTAGTTTAAGGGTTAGGGCAGGTAGCTGGTCTAACGTGTTGTTGATGGTGGTTAGTTTAAAATTAGGGCAGGTAGCTGGTCTAACGTGTTCCTGATGGTGGTTAGTTTAAGGGTTAGGGCAGGTAGCTGGTCTAACGTGTTGTTGATGGTGGTTAGTTTAAGGGTTAGGGCAGGTAGCTGGTCTAATGTGTTGTTGATGATGGTTAGTTTAAGGGTTAGGGCAGGTAGCTGGTCTAATGTGTTGTTGATGGTGGTTAGTTTAAGGGTTAGGGCAGGTAGCTGGTCTAATGTGTTGTTGGTGATGGTGGTTAGTTTAAGGGTTAGGGCAGGTAGCTGGTCTAACGTGTTGTTGATGATGGTGGTTAGTTTAAGGGTCAGGGCAGGTAGCTGGTCTAACGTGTTGTTGATGGTGGTTAGTTTAAGGGTTAGGGCAGGTAGCTGGTCTAATGTGTTGTTGATGGTGGTTAGTTTAAGGGTTAGGGCAGGTAGCTGGTCTAATGTGTTGTTGATGATGGTTAGTTTAAGGGTTAGGGCAGGTAGCTGGTCTAACGTGTTCCTGATGGTGGTTAGTTTAAGGGTTAGGGCAGGTAGCTGGTCTAATGTGTTGTTGGTGGTGGTTAGTTTAAGGGTTAGGGCAGGTAGCTGGTCTAATGTTTTGTTGTTGATGGTGGTTAGTTTAAGGGTTAGGGCAGGTAGCTGGTCTAACGTGTTCCTGATGGTGGTTAGTTTAAGGGTCAGGGCAGGTAGCTGGTCTAATGTGTTGTTGGTGATGGTTAGTTTAAGGGTTAGGGCAGGTAGCTGGTCTAATGTGTTGTTGGTGGTGGTTAGTTTAAGGGTTAGGGCAGGTAGCTGGTCTAACGTGTTGATGATGGTGGTTAGTTTAAGGGTTAGGGCAGGTAGCTGGTCTAACGTGTTCCTGATGGTGGTTAGTTTAAGGGTTAGGGCAGGTAGCTGGTCTAATGTGTTGTTGATGGTGGTTAGTTTAAGGGTTAGGGCAGGTAGCTGGTCTAATGTGTTGTTGATGGTGGTTAGTTTAAGGGTTAGGGCAGGTAGCTGGTCTAATGTGTTGTTGGTGGTGGTTAGTTTAAGGGTTAGGGCAGGTAGCTGGTCTAATGTGTTGTTGATGGTGGTTAGTTTAAGGGTTAGGGCAGGTAGCTGGTCTAATGTGTTGTTGATGGTGGTTAGTTTAAGGGTTAGGGCAGGTAGCAGGACTTACGTGTTGTTCCTGATGGTGAGTGTCTTCTGTTGGACGGAGTGAGGGTTGGCAGTGGGGAAGCGGACATAGTGTTCAGCTGTGACGTCACAGAGTTCTCCGAGAGCAGGGACCTCTTCTTCCCCAGACACACACACCAGCTCTAGACCTATCAGCTGGCCCTGACCTGGAGACAGACACACACCAGCTCTAGACCTATCAGCTGGCCCTGACCAGGAGACAGACACACACCAGCTCTAGACCTATCAGCTGGCCCTGACCTGGAGATAGACACACACCAGCTCTAGACCTATCAGCTGGCCCTGACCTGAAGACAGACACACACCAGCTCTAGACCTATCAGCTGGCCCTGACCTGGAGATAGACACACACCAGCTCTAGACCTATCAGCTGGCCCTGACCGGGAGATAGACACACACCAGCTCTAGACCTATCAGCTGGCCCTGACCGGGAGACAGACACACACCTTGTACAGTGATGTCTTTGACCTGGCAGTTGTCACATACTATGGTGAAGACCTGGGAGCAACTCTCTGCCAGCATTGGGAAGAACACCACCTGGGACATGACGCACACGCAGACACACACACACACACACACACACACACACACACACACACACAACGTTTCTCAGTGCAGACAAAGCACTATCTGACTTTAGAGGCTGTGATATGACCAAAACGGCTGATTGACTCACCTCCACCACTGTGGTCTGCCCAGGTTGCAGCTCAAACAGGGAGGGGCTGACTGCAAACGGGGGCTCCTCAGCAAAGCTGGTAGTTACTACAGACTGGCAGTGAGAGATTAAGAATTACTACAGACATAATATAACCCTGTCCTACAGACCATAATATAACCCTGTTATACAGACCATAATATAACCCTGTTATACAGACCATAATATAACCCTGTCCTACAGACCATAATATAACCCTGTCCTAGAGACCATAATATAACCCTGTCCTACAGACCATAATATAACCTTGTCCTACAGACCATAATATAACCCTGCCCTACAGACCATAATATAACCCTGTTATACAGACCATATTATAACCCTGTTATACAGACCATAATATAACCCTGTCCTACAGACCATAATATAACCCTGTCCTACAGACCATAATATAACCCTGTCCTACAGACCATAATATAACCCTGTCCTAGAGACCATAATATAACCTTGTCCTACAGACCATAATATAACCTTGTCCTACAGACCATAATATAACCCTGTCCTACAGACCATAATATAACCCTGTCCTACAGACCATAATATAACCCTGTCCTACAGACCATAATATAACCCTGTCCTACAGACCATAATATAACCCTGTCCTACAGACCATAATATAACCCTGTTATACAGACCATAATATAACCCTGTCCTAGAGACCATAATATAACCCTGTCCTACAGACCATTATATAACCCTTTTCCTACAGACCATAATATAACCCTGTTATACAGACCATAATATAACCCTGTCCTACAGACCATAATATAACCCTGTCCTACAGACCATAATATAACCCTGTCCTACAGACCATAATATAACCCTGTTATACAGACCATAATATAACCCTGCCCTACAGACCATAGTATAACCCTGTTATACAGACCATTATATAACCCTGTCCTACAGACCATAATATAACCCTGTCCTACAGACCATAATATAACCCTGTTATACAGACCATAATATAACCTTGTCCTACAGACCATAATATAACCCTGTCCTACAGACCATAATATAACCTTGTCCTACAGACCATAATATAACCCTGTCCTACAGACCATAATATAACCCTGTCCTACAGACCATAATATAACCCTGTCCTACAGACCATAATATAACCCTGTCCTACAGACCATAATATAACCCTGTCCTACAGACCATAATATAACCTTGTCCTACAGACCATAATATAACCCTGTCCTAGAGACCATAATATAACCCTGTCCTACAGACCATAATATAACCCTGTCCTACAGACCATAATATAACCCTGTCCTACAGACCATAATATAACCCTGTCCTACAGACATCATATGAAACCTGTTGATCAGACAGATGGAGGATTTTTTTTTCACCTTCTAACCTTTGACCTCTGACCTCTAACCCTAACACCCTAACCCAGAGGTGATTGTATTTACCCTTTGACCTCTAACCCCAACACCCTAACCCAGAGGTGATTGTATTTACCCTGATGTTGGAGGCGGGCCACTGTCTCCGGGGGAGGATGCAGAAGGTTCCAGCACTGAGGCCCTCATTACAACACAGGAACTGTCTGAATCTCACCCCTCCTACCAGACAGTAGCCACAGTCCAGAACACTGGGCACTGGGCCGACACAAGGCAGAGGGACAAACCAAGTCAGTACACATAAGGGTGTGTGGTAGAATGAGCTTAATCACTAACTAAGTACACTTTTTATTCTATTTTCAATTTTCTTTGGTTAGAGGTGTACTGCATTAGGCTACGCTATACGGAGCAATCAATGATCATAACATCATTGCTCGTTAGGTAGTATGAACCACTCAGGTGTCAGTAGGGGAGGTCAGGACCACTCAGGTGTCAGTATGGGAGGTTAGGACCACTCAGGTGTCAGTATGGGAGGAGGTTAGGACCACTCAGGTGTCAGTATGGGAGGTTAGGACCACTCAGGTGTCAGTATGGGAGGTTAGGACCACTCAGGTGTCAGTATGGGAGGTTAGGACCACTCAGGTGTCAGTATGGGAGGGGGTCAGGACCACTCAGGTGTCAGTATGGGAGGGGGTCAGGACCACTCAGGTGTCAGTATGGGAGGAGGTTAGGACCACTCAGCTGTCAGTATGGGAGGGGGTCAGGTCCACTCAGGTGTCAGTATGGGAGGGGGTCAGGACCACTCAGGGGTCAGTAGGGGAGGTCAGGACCACTCAGGGGTCAGTATGGGAGGGGGCAGGACCACTCAGGTGTCAGTATGGGAGGGGTCAGGACCACTCAGGGGTCAGTATGGGAGGGAATCAGGACCACTCAGGTGTCAGTATGGGAGGGGGTCAGGACCACTCAGGGGTCAGTATGGGAGGGGGTCAGGACCACTCAGGTGTCAGTATGGGAGGGGGTCAGGACCACTCAGGGGTCAGTTTGGGAGGGGGTCAGGACCACTCAGGTGTCAGTATGGGAGGGGGTCAGGACCACTCAGGTGTCAATATGAGTGTCAGTATGGGAGGGGGTCAGGACCACTCAGGTGTCAGTATGGGAGGGGGTCAGGCCCACTCAGGTGTCAGTATGGGAGGGGGTCAGGACCACTCAGGTGTCAGTATGGGAGGGGGTCAGGACCACTCAGGTGTCAGTATGGGAGGGGGTCAGGACAACTCAGGTGTCAGTAGGGGAGTTTAGGACCACTCAGGTGTCAGTATGGGAGGGGGTCAAATCAAATCAAATCAAATCAAATTTTATTTGTCACATACACATGGTTAGCAGATGTTAATGCGAGTGTAGCGAAATGCTTGTGCTTCTAGTTCCGACAATGCAGTGATAACCAACAAGTAATCTAACTAACAATTCTAAAACTACTGTCTTATACACAGTGTAAGGGGATAAAGAATATGTACATAAGGATATATGAGTGAGTGATGGTACAGAGCAGCATACAGTAGATGGTATCGAGTACAGTATATACATATGAGATGAGTATGTAGACAAAGTAAACAAAGTGGCATAGTTAAAGTGGCTAGTGATACATGTATTACATAAGGATGCAGTCGATGATGTAGAGTACAGTATATACGTATGCATATGAGATGAATAATGTAGGGTAAGTAACATTATATAAGGTAGCATTGTTTAAAGTGGCTAGTGATATATTTACATCATTTCCCATCAATTCCCATTATTAAAGTGGCTGGAGTTGGGTCAGTGTCAATGACAGTGTGTTGGCAGCAGCCACTCAATGGTGGCTGTTTAACAGTCTGATAGCCTTGAGATAGAAGCTGTTTTTCAGTCTCTCAGTCCCAGCTTTGATGCACCTGTACTGACCTCGCCTTCTGGATGATAGCGGGGTGAACAGGCAGTGGTTCGGGTGGTTGATGTCCTTGATGATCTTTATGGCCTTCCTGTAACATCGGGTGGTGTAGGTGTCCTGGAGGGCAGGTAGTTTGCCCCCGGTGATGCGTTGTGCAGACCTCACTACCCTCTGGAGAGCCTTACGGTTGAGGGCGGAGCAGTTGCCGTACCAGGCGGTGATACAGCCCGCCAGGATGCTCTCGATTGTGCATCTGTAGAAGTTTGTGAGTGCTTTTGGTGACAAGCCGAATTTCTTCAGCCTCCTGAGGTTGAAGAGGCGCTGCTGCGCCTTCTTCACGACGCTGTCAGTGTGAGTGGACCAATTCAGTTTGTCTGTGATGTGTATGCCGAGGAACTTAAAACTTGCTACACTCTCCACTACTGTTCCATCGATGTGGATAGGGGGGCTGTTCCCTCTGCTGTTTCCTGAAGTCCACAATCATCTCCTTAGTTTTGTTGACGTTGAGTGTGAGGTTATTTTCCTGACACCACACTCCGAGGGCCCTCACCTCCTCCCTGTAGGCCGTCTCGTCGTTGTTGGTAATCAAGCCTACCACTGTTGTGTCGTCCGCAAACTTGATGATTGAGTTGGAGGCGTGCGTGGCCACGCAGTCGTGGGTGAACAGGGAGTACAGGAGAGGGCTCAGAACGCACCCTTGTGGGGCCCCCGTGTTGAGGATCAGCGGGAGGAGATGTTGTTGCCTACCCTCACCACCTGGGGGCGGCCCGTCAGGAAGTCCAGTACCCAGTTGCACAGGGCGGGGTCGAGACCCAGGGTCTCGAGCTTGATGACGAGCTTGGAGGGTACTATGGTGTTGAATGCCGAGCTGTAGTCGATGAACAGCATTCTCACATAGGTATTCCTCTTGTCCAGGTGGGTTAGGGCAGTGTGCAGTGTGGTTGAGATTGCATCGTCTGTGGACCTATTTGGGCGGTAAGCAAATTGGAGTGGGTCTAGGGTGTCAGGTAGGGTGGAGGTGATATGGTCCTTGACTAGTCTCTCAAAGCACTTCATGATGACGGAAGTGAGTGCTACGGGGCGGTAGTCGTTTAGCTCAGTTACCTTAGCTTTCTTGGGAACAGGAACAATGGTGGCCCTCTTGAAGCATGTGGGAACAGCAGACTGGTATAGGGATTGATTGAATATGTCCGTAAACACACCGGCCAGCTGGTCTGCGCATGCTCTGAGGGCGCGGCTGGGGATGCCGTCTGGGCCTGCAGCCTTGCGAGGGTTAACACGTTTAAATGTCTTACTCACCTCGGCTGCAGTGAAGGAGAGACCGCATGTTTTCGTTGCAGGCCGTGTCAGTGGCACTGTATTGTCCTCAAAGCGGGCAAAAAAGTTATTTAGTCTGCCTGGGAGCAAGACATCCTGGTCCGTGACTGGGCTGGGTTTCTTCTTGTAGTCCGTGATTGACTGTAGACCCTGCCACATGCCTCTTGTGTCTGAGCCATTGAATTGAGATTCCACTTTGTCTCTGTACTGACGCTTAGCTTGTTTAATAGCCTTGCGGAGGGAATAGATGCATTGTTTATATTCGGACATGTTACCAGACACCTTGCCCTGATTAAAAGCAGTGGTTCGCGCTTTCAGTTTCACGCGAATGCTGCCATCAATCCACGGTTTCTGGTTTGGGAATGTTTTTATCGTTGCTATGGGAACGACATCTTCGACGCACGTTCTAATGAACTCGCACACCGAATCAGCGTATTCGTCAATATTTTCATCTGACGCAATACGAAACATGTCCCAGTCCACGTGATGGAAGCAGTCTTGGAGTGTGGAGTCAGCTTGGTCTGACCAGCGTTGGACAGACCTCAGCGTGGGAGCCTCTTGTTTAAGTTTCTGCCTGTAGGCAGGGATCAACAAAATGAAGTCGTGGTCAGCTTTTCCGAAAGGGGGGCGGGGCAGGGCCTTATATGCGTCGCGGAAGTTAGAGTAACAATGATCCAAGGTTTTACCACCCCTGGTTGCGCAATTGATATGCTGATAAAATTTAGGGAGTCTTGTTTTCAGATTAGCTTTGTTAAAATCCCCAGCTACAATGAATGCAGCCTCCGGATAAATGGTTTCCAGTTTGCAAAGAGTTAAATAAAGTTTGTTCAGAGCCATCGATGTGTCTGCTTGGGGGATATATACGGCTGTGATTATAATCGAAGAGAATTCTCTTGGAAGATAATGCGGTCTACATTTGATTGTGAGGAATTCTAAATCAGGTGAACAGAAGGATTTGAGTTCCTGTATGTTTCCTTCATCACACCATGTCTCGTTAGTCATGAGGCATACGCCCCCGCCGCTCTTCTTACCAGAAAGATGTTTGTTTCTGTCGGCGCGATGCGTGGAGAAACCCGTTGGCTGCACCGCATCGGATAGCGTCTTCCCAGTAAGCCATGTTTCCGTGAAGCAGAGAACATTGCAGTCTCTGATGTCCCTCTGGAATGCTACCCTTGCTCGGATTTCATCAACCTTGTTGTCAAGAGACTGGACATTGGCAAGAAGAATGCTGGGGAGTGGTGCGCGATGTGCCCTTGTCCGGAGTCTGACCAGAAGACCGCTACGTTTCCCTCTTTTTCGGAGTCGTTTTCTTGGGTCGCTGCATGCGATCCATTCCGTTGTCCTGTTTGTAAGGCAGAACACAGGATCCGCGTCGCGGAAAACATATTCTTGGTCGTACTGATGGTGAGTTGACGCTGATCTTATATTCAGTAGTTCTTCTCGACTGTATGTAATGAAACCTAAGATGACCTGGGGTACTAATGTAAGAAATAACACGTAAAAAAACAAAAAACTGCATAGTTTCCTAGGAACGCGAAGCGAGGCGGCCATCTCTGTCGGCGCCGGAAGTAGATCCGGGAGGGGAGGGGGTCAGGACCACTCAGGTGTCAGTATGGGAGGAGGTTAGGACCACTCAGCTGTCAGTATGGGAGGGGGTCAGGACCACTCAGGTGTCAGTATGGGAGGGGGTCAGGACCACTCAGGTGTCAGTAGGGGAGGTCAGTACCACTCAGGGGTCAGTATGGGAGGGGGGCAGGACCACTCAGGTGTCAGTATGGGAGGGGGTCAGGACCACTCAGGGGTCAGTATGGGAGGGGATCAGGACCACTCAGGTGTCAGTATGGGAGGGGGTCAGGACCACTCAGGGGTCAGTATGGGAGGTTAGGACCACTCAGGTGTCAGTATGGGAGGAGGTCAGGACCACTCAGGGGTCAGTATGGGAGGGGGTCAGGACCACTCAGGGGTCAGTATGGGAGGGGGTCAGGACCACTCAGGTGTCAGTATGGGAGGGGGTCAGGACCACTCAGGTGTCAGTATGGGAGGGGATCAGGACCACTCAGGTGTCAGTATGGGAGGGGGTCAGGACCACTCAGGTGTCAGTATGGGAGGGGGTCAGGACCACTCAGGTGTCAGTATGGGAGGGGGTCAGGATCACTCAGGTGTCAGTATGGGAGGGGGTCAGGACCACTCAGGTGTCAGTAGGGGAGGTTAGGACCACTCAGGTGTCAGTATGGGAGGGGTCAGGACCACTCAGGTGTCAGTATGGGAGGAGGTTAGGACCACTCAGGTGTCAGTATGGGAGGGGGTCAGGACCACTCAGGTGTCAATATGAGTGTCAGTATGGGAGGGGGTCAGGACCACTCAGGTGTCAATATGAGTGTCAGTATGGGAGGGGGTCAGGACCACTCAGGTGTCAGTATGGGAGGGGGTCAGGACCACTCAGGTGTCAGTATGGGAGGGGGTCAGGACCACTCAGGTGTCAGTAGGGGAGGTTAGGACCACTCAGGTGTCAGTATGGGAGGGGGTCAGGACCACTCAGGTGTCAGTATGGGAGGGGGTCAGGACCACTCAGGTGTCAGTATGGGAGGGGGTCAGGACCACTCAGGTGTCAGTATGGGAGGGGGTCAGGACCACTCAGGTGTCAGTATGGGAGGGGGTCAGGACCACTCAGGTGTCAGTAGGGGAGGTTAGGACCACTCAGGTGTCAGTAGGGGAGGTTAGGACCACTCAGGTGTCAGTATGGGAGGGGGTCAGGACCACTCAGGTGTCAGTATGGGAGGAGGTTAGGACCACTCAGGTGTCAGTATGGGAGGGGGGCAGGACCACTCAGGTGTCAGTATGGGAGGGGGTCAGGACCACTCAGGGGTCAGTATGGGAGGGGATCAGGACCACTCAGGGGTCAGTATGGGAGGGGGTCAGGACCACTCAGGTGTCAGTATGGGAGGGGTCAGGACCACTCAGGGGTCAGTATGGGAGGGGGTCAGGACCACTCAGGTGTCCGTATGGGAGGGGGTCAGGACCACTCAGGTGTCAGTAGGGGAGGTCAGGACCACTCAGGGGTAAGTATGGGAGGGGGCAGGACCACTCAGGTGTCAGTAGGGGAGGTCAGGACCACTCAGGGGTCAGTATGGGAGGGGGGGCAGGACCACTCAGGTGTCAGTATGGGAGGGGGTCAGGACCACTCAGGTGTCAGTATGGGAGGGGGTCAGGACCACTCAGGGGTCAGTATGGGAGGGGGTCAGGACCACTCAGGTGTCAGTATGGGAGGGGTCAGGACCACTCAGGGGTCAGTATGGGAGGGGGTCAGGACCACTCAGGTGTCAGTATGGGAGGGGGTCAGGACCACTCAGGGGTCAGTATGGGAGGGGTCAGGACCACTCAGGTGTCAGTATGGGAGGGGGTCAGGACCACTCAGGTGTCAATATGGTGTCAGTATGGGAGGGGGTCAGGACCACTCAGGTGTCAGTATGGGAGGGGGTCAGGACCACTCAGGTGTCAGTAGGGGAGGTCAGGACCACTCAGGGGTCAGTATGGGAGGGGGCAGGACCACTCAGGTGTCAGTATGGGAGGGGGTCAGGACCACTCAGGGGTCAGTATGGGAGGGGATCAGGACCACTCAGGTGTCAGTATGGGAGGGGGTCAAGACCACTCAGTGGTCAGTATGGGAGGGGGTCAGGCCCATTCAGGTGTCAGTATGGGAGGGGGTCAGGACCACTCAGGGGTCAGTATGGGAGTGGGTCAGGACCACTCAGGTGTCAGTATGGGAGGGGGTCAGGACCACTCAGGTGTCAGTATGGGAGGGGGTCAGGCCCACTCAGGTGTCAGTATGGGAGGGGGTCAGGACCACTCAGGTGTCAGTATGGGAGGGGGTCAGGACCACTCAGGTGTCAGTATGGGAGGAGGTTAGGACCACTCAGGTGTCAGTATGGGAGGGGGTCAGGACCACTCAGGTGTCAGTATGGGAGGGGGTCAGGACCACTCAGGTGTCAGTAGGGGAGGTCAGGACCACTCAGGGGTCAGTATGGGAGGGGGGCAGGACCACTCAGGTGTCAGTATGGGAGGGGGTCAGGACCACTCAGGGGTCAGTATGGGAGGGGATCAGGACCACTCAGGGGTCAGTATGGGAGGGGTCAGGACCACTCAGGGGTCAGTATGGGAGGGGTCAGGACCACTCAGGTGTCAGTATGGGAGGGGGTCAGGACCACTCAGGTGTCAGTATGGGAGGGGGTCAGGACCACTCAGGGGTCAGTATGGGAGGGGATCAGGACCACTCAGGGGTCAGTATGGGAGGGGGTCAGGACCACTCAGGTGTCAGTATGGGAGGGGGTCAGGACCACTCAGGGGTCAGTATGGGAGGGGGTCAGGACCACTCAGGTGTCCGTATGGGAGGGGGTCAGGTCCACTCAGGTGTCAGTAGGGGAGGTCAGGACCACTCAGGGGTAAGTATGGGAGGGGGGCAGGACCACTCAGGTGTCAGTAGGGGAGGTCAGGACCACTCAGGGGTCAGTATGGGAGGGGGCAGGACCACTCAGGTGTCAGTATGGGAGGGGGTCAGGACCACTCAGGTGTCAGTATGGGAGGGGGTCAGGACCACTCAGGGGTCAGTATGGGAGGGGGTCAGGACCACTCAGGTGTCAGTATGGGAGGGGGTCAGGACCACTCAGGGGTCAGTATGGGAGGGGGTCAGGACCACTCAGGTGTCAGTATGGGAGGGGGTCAGGACCACTCAGGGGTCAGTATGGGAGGGGGTCAGGACCACTCAGGTGTCAGTATGGGAGGGGGTCAGGACCACTCAGGTGTCAGTATGGGAGGGGGTCAGGACCACTCAGGTGTCAATATGAGTGTCAGTATGGGAGGGGGTCAGGACCACTCAGGTGTCAGTATGGGAGGGGGTCAGGACCACTCAGGTGTCAGTAGGGGAGGTCAGGACCACTCAGGGGTCAGTATGGGAGGGGGGCAGGACCACTCAGGTGTCAGTATGGGAGGGGGTCAGGACCACTCAGCGGTCAGTATGGGAGGGGATCAGGACCACTCAGGTGTCAGTATGGGAGGGGGTCAAGACCACTCAGTGGTCAGTATGGGAGGGGGTCAGGCCCACTCAGGTGTCAGTATGGGAGGGGGTCAGGACCACTCAGGGGTCAGTATGGGAGTGGGTCAGGACCACTCAGGTGTCAGTATGGGAGGGGGTCAGGACCACTCAGGTGTCAGTATGGGAGGGGTCAGGCCCACTCAGGTGTCAGTATGGGAGGGGGTCAGGACCACTCAGGTGTCAGTATGGGAGGGGGTCAGGACCACTCAGGTGTCAGTATGGGAGGAGGTTAGGACCACTCAGGTGTCAGTATGGGAGGGGGTCAGGACCACTCAGGTGTCAGTATGGGAGGGGTCAGGACCACTCAGGTGTCAGTAGGGGAGGTCAGGACCACTCAGGGGTCAGTATGGGAGGGGGCAGGACCACTCAGGTGTCAGTATGGGAGGGGGTCAGGACCACTCAGGGGTCAGTATGGGAGGGGATCAGGACCACTCAGGGGTCAGTATGGGAGGGGGTCAGGACCACTCAGGGGTCAGTATGGGAGGGGGTCAGGACCACTCAGGTGTCAGTATGGGAGGGGGTCAGGACCACTCAGGTGTCAGTATGGGAGGGGGTCAGGACCACTCAGGGGTCAGTATGGGAGGGGATCAGGACCACTCAGGGGTCAGTATGGGAGGGGGTCAGGACCACTCAGGTGTCAGTATGGGAGGGGTCAGGACCACTCAGGGGTCAGTATGGGAGGGGTCAGGACCACTCAGGTGTCCGTATGGGAGGGGGTCAGGACCACTCAGGTGTCAGTAGGGGAGGTCAGGACCACTCAGGGGTAAGTATGGGAGGGGGCAGGACCACTCAGGTGTCAGTAGGGGAGGTCAGGACCACTCAGGGGTCAGTATGGGAGGGGGGCAGGACCACTCAGGTGTCAGTATGGGAGGGGGTCAGGACCACTCAGGTGTCAGTATGGGAGGGGGTCAGGACCACTCAGGGGTCAGTATGGGAGGGGGTCAGGACCACTCAGGTGTCAGTATGGGAGGGGGTCAGGACCACTCAGGGGTCAGTATGGGAGGGGGTCAGGACCACTCAGGTGTCAGTATGGGAGGGGGTCAGGACCACTCAGGGGTCAGTATGGGAGGGGGTCAGGACCACTCAGGTGTCAGTATGGGAGGGGGTCAGGACCACTCAGGTGTCAGTATGGGAGGGGGTCAGGACCACTCAGGTGTCAATATGAGTGTCAGTATTGGAGGGGGTCAGGACCACTCAGGTGTCAGTATGGGAGGGGGTCAGGACCACTCAGGTGTCAGTAGGGGAGGTCAGGACCACTCAGGGGTCAGTATGGGAGGGGGGCAGGACCACTCAGGTGTCAGTATGGGAGGGGGTCAGGACCACTCAGGGGTCAGTATGGGAGGGGATCAGGACCACTCAGGTGTCAGTATGGGAGGGGGTCAAGACCACTCAGTGGTCAGTATGGGAGGGGTCAGGCCCACTCAGGTGTCAGTATGGGAGGGGGTCAGGACCACTCAGGGGTCAGTATGGGAGTGGGTCAGGACCACTCAGGTGTCAGTATGGGAGGGGTCAGGACCACTCAGGTGTCAGTATGGGAGGGGGTCAGGCCCACTCAGGTGTCAGTATGGGAGGGGGTCAGGACCACTCAGGTGTCAGTATGGGAGGGGTCAGGACCACTCAGGTGTCAGTATGGGAGGAGGTTAGGACCACTCAGGTGTCAGTATGGGAGGGGGTCAGGACCACTCAGGTGTCAGTATGGGAGGGGGTCAGGACCACTCAGGTGTCAGTAGGGGAGGTCAGGACCACTCAGGGGTCAGTATGGGAGGGGGGCAGGACCACTCAGGTGTCAGTATGGGAGGGGGTCAGGACCACTCAGGGGTCAGTATGGGAGGGGATCAGGACCACTCAGGGGTCAGTATGGGAGGGGGTCAGGACCACTCAGGTGTCAGTATGGGAGGGGGTCAGGACCACTCAGGGGTCAGTATGGGAGGGGGTCAGGACCACTCAGGTGTCAGTATGGGAGGGGGTCAGGACCACTCAGGTGTCAGTATGGGAGGGGGTCAGGACCACTCAGGTGTCAATATGAGTGTCAGTATGGGAGGGGGTCAGGACCACTCAGGTGTCAGTATGGGAGGGGGTCAGGACCACTCAGGTGTCAGTAGGGAAGGTCAGGACCACTCAGGGGTAAGTATGGGAGGGGGGCAGGACCACTCAGGTGTCAGTATGGGAGGGGGTCAGGACCACTCAGGGGTCAATATGAGTGTCAGTATGGGAGGGGGTCAGGACCACTCAGGTGTCAGTATGGGAGGGGGTCAGGACCACTCAGGTGTCAGTAGGGGAGGTCAGGACCACTCAGGGGTCAGTATGGGAGGGGGGCAGGACCACTCAGGTGTCAGTATGGGAGGGGGTCAGGACCACTCAGGGGTCAGTATGGGAGGGGATCAGGACCACTCAGGTGTCAGTATGGGAGGGGGTCAAGACCACTCAGTGGTCAGTATGGGAGGGGGTCAGGCCCACTCAGGTGTCAGTATGGGAGGGGGTCAGGACCACTCAGGGGTCAGTATGGGAGTGGGTCAGGACCACTCAGGTGTCAGTATGGGAGGGGGTCAGGACCACTCAGGTGTCAGTATGGGAGGGGGTCAGGCCCACTCAGGTGTCAGTATGGGAGGGGGTCAGGACCACTCAGGTGTCAGTATGGGAGGGGGTCAGGACCACTCAGGTGTCAGTATGGGAGGAGGTTAGGACCACTCAGGTGTCAGTATGGGAGGGGGTCAGGACCACTCAGGTGTCAGTATGGGAGGGGGTCAGGACCACTCAGGTGTCAGTAGGGGAGGTCAGGACCACTCAGGGGTCAGTATGGGAGGGGGGCAGGACCACTCAGGTGTCAGTATGGGAGGGGGTCAGGACCACTCAGGGGTCAGTATGGGAGGGATCAGGACCACTCAGGGGTCAGTATGGGAGGGGGTCAGGACCACTCAGGTGTCAGTATGGGAGGGGGTCAGGACCACTCAGGGGTCAGTATGGGAGGGGGTCAGGACCACTCAGGTGTCAGTATGGGAGGGGGTCAGGACCACTCAGGTGTCAGTATGGGAGGGGGTCAGGACCACTCAGGTGTCAATATGAGTGTCAGTATGGGAGGGGGTCAGGACCACTCAGGTGTCAGTATGGGAGGGGGTCAGGACCACTCAGGTGTCAGTAGGGAAGGTCAGGACCACTCAGGGGTAAGTATGGGAGGGGGCAGGACCACTCAGGTGTCAGTATGGGAGGGGGTCAGGACCACTCAGGGGTCAGTATGGGAGGGGGTCAGCACCACTCAGGTGTCAGTATGGGAGGGGGTCAGGACCACTCAGGTGTCAATATGAGTGTCAGTATGGGAGGGGGTCAGGACCACTCAGGTGTCAGTATGGGAGGGGGTCAGGACCACTCAGGTGTCAGTATGGGAGGGGGTCAGGACCACTCACGTGTCAGTATGGGAGGGGGTCAGGACCACTCAGGTGTCAGTATGGGAGGGGGTCAGGACCACTCACGTGTCAGTATGGGAGGGGGTCAGGACCACTCACCTGTCAGTATGGGCGGAGGTTAGGACCACTCACCTGTCAGTATGGGCGGAGGTCAGGACCACTCAGGTGTCAGTATGGGAGGGGGTCAGGACCACTCACCTGTCAGTATGGGCGGAGGTTAGGACCACTCACCTGTCAGTATGGGAGGGGTCAGGACCACTCACCTGTCAGTATGGGCGGAGGTTAGGACCACTCACCTGTCAGTATGGGCGGAGGTTAGGACCACTCACCTGTCAGTATGGGCGGAGGTTAGGACCACTCACCTGTCAGTATGGGAGGAGGTTAGGACCACTCACCTGTCAGTATGGGAGGGGGTTAGGACCACTCAGGTGTCAGTATGGGAGGTTAGGACCACTCAGGTGTCAATATGGGATGGGGTCAGGACCACTCAGGTGTCAGTATGGGTGGAGGTTAGGACCACTCAGGTGTCAGTATGGGAGATTAGGACCACTCAGGTGTCAGTATGGGTGGAGGTTAGGACCACTCACCTGTCAGTATGGGTGGAGGTCAGGACCACTCAGCTGTCAGTAGGGGAGGGGGTCAGGACCACTCACGTGTCAGTATGGGTGGAGGTCAGGACCACTCAGCTGTCAGTATGGGAGGGGGTCAGGACCACTCACGTGTCAGTATGGGAGGGGGTCAGGACCACTCAGGTGTCAGTATGGGAGGGGGTCAGGACCACTCACGTGTCAGTATGGGAGGGGGTCAGGACCACTCACCTGTCAGTATGGGCGGAGGTTAGGACCACTCACCTGTCAGTATGGGCGGAGGTCAGGACCACTCAGGTGTCAGTATGGGAGGGGGTCAGGACCACTCACCTGTCAGTATGGGCGGAGGTTAGGACCACTCACCTGTCAGTATGGGAGGGGGTCAGGACCACTCACCTGTCAGTATGGGCGGAGGTTAGGACCACTCACCTGTCAGTATGGGCGGAGGTTAGGACCACTCACCTGTCAGTATGGGCGGAGGTTAGGACCACTCACCTGTCAGTATGGGAGGAGGTTAGGACCACTCACCTGTCAGTATGGGAGGGGGTTAGGACCACTCAGGTGTCAGTATGGGAGGTTAGGACCACTCAGGTGTCAATATGGGATGGGGTCAGGACCACTCAGGTGTCAGTATGGGTGGAGGTTAGGACCACTCAGGTGTCAGTATGAGTGGAGGTTAGGACCACTCAGGTGTCAGTATGGGAGGGGGTCAGGACCACTCACGTGTCAGTATGGGAGGGGGTCAGGACCACTCAGGTGTCAGTATGGGAGGGGGTCAGGACCACTCACGTGTCAGTATGGGAGGGGGTCAGGACCACTCAGGTGTCAGTATGGGAGGTTAGGACCACTCAGGTGTCAGTATGGGTGGAGGTTAGGACCACTCACCTGTCAGTATGGGTGGAGGTCAGGACCACTCAGCTGTCAGTAGGGGAGGGGGTCAGGACCACTCACCTGTCAGTATGGGTGGAGGTTAGGACCACTCAGGTGTCAGTATGGGCGGAGGTCAGGACCACTCACGTGTCAGTATGGGTGGGGGTCTGCGGGCCTCGATGGGAACCAGCAGTGGGTATTGGGCCTGAGTCTCTACAACCAGGAAGTCTTGGTAGTCAGCCAGGGAGTCTGGAGCAAACAGTACCGTGTACTGGCAGGACATCCCAGGGGCTACGATACCCCCCTCGCCTGGAAACCTGCCTGATGACACAACACTGTCAGTGACTGCATCCCATACAGCATGGGAGGGGGTCCACTCAGGTGGACCACTCAGGTGTCAGTATGGGAGGGGGTCAGGACCACTCACGTGTCAGTATGGGAGGGGGTCAGGACCACTCAGGTGTCAGTATGGGAGGGGGTCAGGACCACTCACGTGTCAGTATGGGAGGGGGTCAGGACCACTCAGGTGTCAGTATGGGAGGTTAGGACCACTCAGGTGTCAGTATGGGTGGAGGTTAGGACCACTCACCTGTCAGTATGGGTGGAGGTCAGGACCACTCAGCTGTCAGTAGGGGAGGGGGTCAGGACCACTCACCTGTCAGTATGGGTGGAGGTTAGGACCACTCAGGTGTCAGTATGGGCGGAGGTCAGGACCACTCACGTGTCAGTATGGGTGGGGGTCTGCGGGCCTCGATGGGAACCAGCAGTGGGTATTGGGCCTGAGTCTCTACAACCAGGAAGTCTTGGTAGTCAGCCAGGGAGTCTGGAGCAAACAGTACCGTGTACTGGCAGGACATCCCAGGGGCTACGATACCCCCCTCGCCTGGAAACCTGCCTGATGACACAACACTGTCAGTGACTGCATCCCATACAGCATCCTATTACATGTATAGTGCACTACTCTTGACCAGGACTTTAGTGCAATATATAGGGAATAGGGTGATATTTGGGACTCAACATTATCTCCTCTTTACTTAGAATCATTAAGACCGCAGTTGTATTTCAATTCAATTCAAGGGGCTTTATTGGCATGGGAAACATATGTTAGCATTGATCTTTATTGGCATGGGAAACATATGTTAGCATTGATCTTTATTGGCATGGGAAACATATGTTAGCATTGATCTTTATTGGCATGGGAAACATGTGTTAGCATTGATCTTTATTGGCATGGGAAACATATGTTAGCATTGATCTTTATTGACATGGGAAACATGTGTTAGCATTGATCTTTATTGGCATGGGAAACATGTGTTAGCATTGATCTTTATTGGCATGGGAAACATATGTTAGCATTGATCTTTATTGGCATGGGAAACATATGTTAGCATTGATCTTTATTGGCATGGGAAACATATGTTAGCATTGATCTTTATTGGCATGGGATACATATGTTAGCATTGATCTTTATTGGCATGGGATACATATGTTAGCATTGATCTTTATTGGCATGGGATACATATGTTAGCATTGATCTTTATTGGCATGGGATACATATGTTAGCATTGCCAAAGCAAGTGAAGTAGATAATAAACAAGTGAAATAAACAACAAAAATGAACAGTAAACATTACTCACAAAAGTTCCAAAAGAACAAAGACATTACAAATGTCATATTATGTATACAGTTGAAGTCAGAAGTTTACATACACCTTAGCCAAATACATTTAAAATCAGTTTCACAATTCCTGACATTTAATCCTAGTAAAAAATTCCCTGTCTTAGGTCAGTTAGGATCAGCACTTTATTTTAAGAATGTGAAATGTCAGAATAATAATAGAGAGAATTATTTATTTCAGCTTTAATTTATTTCATCACATTCTCCGTGGGTCAGAAGTTCACATACACTCAATTATTATTTGGTAGCATTGCCTTTAAATTGTTTTACTAGGATCAAACGTTTTGAGTAGCCGAAATAAATCAAATGTATTTATATAGCCCTTCTTACATCAGCTGTACAGAAACACAGCATAAAACCCCAAACAGCAAACAATGCAGGTGTAGAAGCATGAGGCCCATCCTCCTGACAGAGCTGGTGTAACTGAGTCAGGTTTGTAGGCCTCCTTGATCGCACAAGCTTTTTCAGTTCTGCCCACAAATTTTCGATGGGATTGAGGTCAGGGCTTTGTGATGGCCACTCCAATACCTTGACTTTGTTGTCCTTAAGCCAATTTGCCACAACAATGGAAGTATGCTTGGGGTAATTGTCCATTTGGAAAACCAGTTTGCGACCAAGCTTTAACTTCCTCACTGATGTCTTGAGATGTTGCTTCAATATTTCCACATACTTTCCTTCCTCATGTCGCCATCTATTTTGTGAAGTGCACCAGTCCCTCCTGCAGCAAAGAACCCCCACAACATGATGCTGCCACCCCCGTGCTTCACGGTTGGGATAGTGTTTTTCGGCTTGCAAGCCTCCCCCTTTTTCCTCCAAACATAACGATGGTCATTATGGCCAAACAGTTATTTTTTTGTTTCATCGGACCAGAAGACTTTTCTCCAAAAAGTACGACCTTTGTCCCCATGTGCAGTTGCAAACCGTAGTCTGGCTTTTTTATGGTGGTTTTGGACCAGTTGCTTCTTCCTTGCTGAGCGGCCTTTCAGGTTATGTCGATATAGGGCTCGTTTAACTGTGGATATTTTTGTACCTGTTTCCTCCAGCATCTTCACAAGGTCCTTTGCTGTTGTTCTGGGATTGATTTGCACTTTTCGCACCAAAGTACTTTCATCTCTAGGAGACAGAACGGTAGAGCGGTATGACAGCATAATTTGCAAATAAATAAATAAAAGATCCTACAATGTGATTTTCTGGATTTTTTTTCTAATTTTGTCTGTCATAGTTGAAGTGTACCTATGATGAAAATTACAGGCCCCTCTCATCTTTTTAAGTGGGAGAACTTGCACAATTGGTGGGTGACTAAATACTTTTTTGCCCCACTGTATATATATCTACACACTGCTCAAAAAAATAAAGGGAACACTTAAACCACACAATGTAACTCCAAGTCAATCACACTTCTGTGAAATCAAACTGTCCACTTAGGAAGCAACAAATTTCACATGCTGTTGTGCAAATGGAATAGACAACAGGTGGAAATTATAGGCAATTAGCAAGACCTCCCCCAATGAAGGAGTGGTTCTGCAGGTGATAATCACAGACCACCAGTTCCTATGCTTCCTGGCTGATGTTTTGGTCACTTTTGAATGCTGGCAGTGCTTTCACTCTAGTGGTAGCATGAGACGGAGTCTACAACCCACACAAGTGGCTCAGGTAGTGCAGCTCATCCAGGATGTCACATCAATGCGAGCTGTGGCAAGAAGGTTTGTTGTGTCTGTCAGCGTAGTGTCCAGAGCATGGAGGCGCTACCAGGAGACAGGCCAGTACATCAGGAGACGTGGAGGCGGCCGTAGGAGGGCAACAACCCAGCAGCAGGACCGCTACCTCCGCCTTTGTACAAGGAGCACTGCCAGAGCCCTACAAAATGACCTCCAGCAGGCCACAAATGTGCATGTGTCTGCTCAAACGGTCAGAAACAGACTCCATGAGGGTGGTATGAGGGCCCGACGTCCACAGGTGGGGGTTGTGCTTACAGCCCAACACCGTGCAGGACGTTTGGCATTTGCCAGAGAACACCAAGATTGGCAAATTCGCCACTGGCGCCCTGTGCTCTTCACAGATGAAAGCAGGTTCACACTGAGCACGTCACAGACGTGACAGTCTGGAGACGCCGTGGAGAACGTTCTGCTGCCTGCAACATCCTCCAGCATGACTGGTTTGGCGGTGGGTCCGTCATGGTGTGGGGTGACATTTCTTTGGGGGGCCGCACAGCCCTCCATGTGCTCGCCAGAGGTAGCCTGGCTGCCATTAGGTACCGAGATGAGATCCTCAGTCCCC
Organism: Oncorhynchus nerka; assembly: GCF_034236695.1. NCBI lineage: Eukaryota > Metazoa > Chordata > Actinopteri > Salmoniformes > Salmonidae > Oncorhynchus > Oncorhynchus nerka. Next base: position 895,440 of record NC_088417.1, read on the forward strand.
TTGTGAGACCATATGCTGGTGCGGTTAGCCCTGGGTTCCTCCTAATGCAAGACAATGCTAGACCTCATGTGGCTGGAGTGTGTCAGCAGTTCCTGCAAGAGGAAGGCATTGATGCTATGGACTGGCCCGCACGTTCCCCAGACCTGAATCCAATTGAGCACATCTGGGACATCATGTCTCGCTCCATCCACCATTGCACCACAGACTGTCCAGGAGTTGGCGGATGCTTTAGTCCAGGTCTGGGTGGAGATCCCTCAGGAGACCATCCGCCACCTCATCAGGAGCATGCCTAGGCGTTGTAGGGAGGTCATACAGGCATGTGGAGGCCACACACACTACTGAGCCTAATTTTGACTTGTTTTAAGGACATTCCATCGAAGTTGGATCAGCCTGTAGTGTGGTTTTCCACTTTAATTGTGAGTGTGACTCCAAATTAAATTTGATTTCCATTGATCATTTTTGTGTGATTTTGTTGTCAGCACATTCAACTATGTAAAGACCCAGGGAGAAGTGAGGGGTGGTGGGGGGGGTTAGAGTACTGACCGAGACCCAGGGAGAAGTGAGGGGTGGTGGGGGGTTAGAGTACTGACCGAGACCCAGGGAGAAGTGAGGGGTATTGGGGGGGATTAGAGTACTGACCAAGACCCAGGGAGAAGTGAGAGGTGGTGGGGGGGTTAGAGTACTGACCGAGACCCAGGGAGAAGTGAGAGGTGGTGGTGGGGGGGGGGGGGGGGTTAGAGTACTGACCGAGACCCAGGGAGAAGTGAGAGGTGGTGGGGGGGAGGACCCGGACATGTCGGCTGGTAGCAGTCATGTTCCTCAGCTCCACTGTAGTCTGAAGGAGGAAGAGGAGAGGAGAGGAAGAGGTCAATCGTTGCAAATAATGGATTCCACTGCCGTCGTTTATTGAAGCCTTGGTGAACCAGAATCACAGGGTTGTAGTTCAACAAAACCAGGGAATATCAGAGATCTGATGAGTACAATGACAAGAGAAACACTAGACAACAGTCCTGGAATGTTATGACAACATGTAGACACAGTACCTGAGGAAACTATTTAGACCCCTCGACTTTTACCACATTTTGTAAAGTTACCTTCACACAATACCACATAATGATAAAGCAAAAATACATTTTCAGAAATACCTTATTTACTTAAGTATTTAGCAACTTTGCTATGGGACTTGAAATTGAGGTCAGGTTCATCATGTTTCCATTGATCACCCTTGGGATGTTTCTACAACTTGATTGGAGTCCACCTGTGGTAAATTCAATTGATTGGACATGATTTGGAAAAGCACACACCTGTCTATATAAGGTCCCGCAGTTGAAAGTGCATGTCAAAGCCAACACCAAGCCATGAGGTCGAAGGAATTGTCCGTAGAGCTCCAAGACAGGATTGGGTTGAGGCACAGATCTGGGGAAGGGTACCAAAACATTCCTGCCGTATTGAAGGTCTCCAAGAACACAGTGGCCTCCTCCTTCTTTAAATAGAAGATGTTTGGAACCACCAAGACTCTTCCTAGAGCTGGCCAAACTGAGCAATCGGGGAGAGTGGCCTAGGTCAGGAAGGTGACCAAGAACCTGATAGTCACTGACCGAGCTCCAGAGATCCTCTGTGGAGATGGGAGAACCTTCCAGAAGGACAACCATCTCTGTAGCACTCCACCAATCAGACCTTTATGCTAGAGTGGCCAGACGGTAAAATGCACATGACAGCCTGCATGGAATTTGCCAAAAGGCACCTAAAGACTCTCAGATCATCAGAAACAAGATTCTCTGGTCTGATGAAACCAAGACTGAACTATTTGGCCTGAATTTCAAGCATCACGTCTGGAGGAAACCTGGTACCATCCCTACGGTGAAGCATGGTGGTGGCAGCATCATGCTGTGGGGATGTTTTTCAGCGGATTCAGCGTTGGAGAGTTTTTCCCATTCTTCTCTGCATATCCTCTCAAGCTCTGTCAGGTTGGATGGGGAGCATTGCTGCACTTCTTTGCTTTATCTTGGCCAGGTTGCAGTTGTAAATCAGAACATGTTCTCAACTGGCCTACCTGGTTAAATAAAGGTGTTCTCAACTAGCCTACCTGGTTAAATAAAGGTGTTCTCAACTAGCCTACCTGGTTAAATAAAGGTGTTCTCAACTAGCCTACCTGGTTAAATAAAGGTGTTCTCAACTAGCCTACCTGGTTAAATAAAGGTGTTCTCAACTAGGTGTTCTCAACTAGCCTGGTTAAATAAAGGTGTTCTCAACTAGCCGACCTGGTTAAATAAAGGTGTTCTCAACTAGCCTACCTGGTTAAATAAAGGTGTTCTCAACTAGCCTACCTGGTTAAATAAAGGTGTTCTCAACTAGCCTACCTGGTTAAATAAAGGTGTTCTCAACTGGCCCACCTGGTTAAATAAAGGTGTTCTCAACTGGCCTACCTGGTTAAATAAAGGTGAAATAAATAATAAATAAACAACCTTCCCAGCTCTGCACATTTTGCTGTGAAGAGAGAGTCATTAGATTGTTTGTTTTGGTCCAGTCCATATGAAGCTTGTTTTTGGGCACAGGTCCAGTCCATATGAAGCTTGTTTTTGGGCACAGGTCCAGTAATGGATGAAGAATTGCAACATTACTTTGAACTAATGCTGCAGAAAGCACTACTGGGTGATTTGAAAAGTCGTAGTCAATCGATCAATAATATAATAATACTCTTAGCAAAATCTGTAGAGACTATGGGAATATAAAGGTTCAGAACTTTTGTGAAACATCACAGCACAGTTGAAAAATAAATGGAAAATAGAAACTGTAGTCAGTACCTCCCTCATTTATCTGTCCTAATCTAGTCAGTACGTACCTCATATACCTGTCCCACTGTAGTCGTTACGTACCTCATACATCTGTCCTACTGTAGTCGTTACGTACCTCATACATCTGTCCAACTGTAGTCAGTACATACCTCATATACCTGTCCCACTGTAGTCAGTACGTACCTCATATCTCATAAACCTGTCCCACTGTCATTAGTACATACCTCACATACCTTTCCCACTGTAGTCAGTACGTACCTCAAATACCTGTCCCACTCTGTAGTCAGTACATACCTCAAATACCTGTCCCACTGTAGTCAGTACGTACCTCAAATACCTGTCCCACTCTATAGTCAGTGAAGAAGACAACAGGTGGATTGGCCAGGAACACAGGGATGGGCTCAGCTGGGGATCTGGGGGGGACAACAACATGAAGACAGGTTATGGGGCATTATTTACTGCGCTGTGATAGGTAGACAGACTGGAGGATGGGCAACTGATGAAAAACACAATGACACACAGAAAACAGACAGGTTTGTGTGTCCTGAGTATATCTGTATATCTGTCTACTCCACGTAATTATGAAGTTAACCACATTAGGATTTAAACATTTAGTTTCCAACTTTAGTGTTGTCTCCCTGCTGCCACTGATATACACCCAATAATGGAAGGAAGCTGACTTCTAGGAATGTAACAACTCAAATCTAATGGAACTAGAAACTGACATTTTTTGAAGAAAATGTGTGTGCTTGTTAGCCTTGAAGTGGTATGGTTTAGTTGAATAGATCCCCAGAAGCTGTTGACATGCAGCAGCTACTCTTCCTGGGTTCCAAACAAAACATAAAATACACCAGGGTACATAACAGTTATAGACAAGAACAACACAAGACAATATTAAATAAATTAAATAAATTAAATAACAATAAAGACATCAAGAGACAAAAACAAAATGACTACTGTATTTACACACTATTCCTACAGTATATACATATTCATATAATTATATATTGAAAAGTTCATGAGAGCTTCAGAAAGAGGAGAGGCTCTGTGATACAATATGGTTTTTAATCTGTTTTTTAAGGCTAAACCTGCTTTACCTGAGTAACCTCTGGTAGCAGAGTATTCCATGATGACATGGCTCTATATATAACTGAGTAACAGATCATTCCATGATGACATGGCTCTATATATAACTGAGTAACAGATCATTCCACGAAGACATGGCTCTATACATAACTGAGTGATTTTTTAGTTTGGGTAGAGTGAAGAAACCCGTAGTGGTGTCTGGTGGGTGTGTAAAGGGCATTCGGAAAGTATTCAGACCCTTTGACTTTTTCCACATGTTTTATATTACAGCCTTATTCTAAAATGGATTAAATAGTTTTTTTCCCCCTCATCAATCTACACAAAATACCCCATAGTGATGAAGCAAAAACAGGTTTTTAGAAATGTCTTCTTGGGTATGTCAGGTTGGATGAGGAGCGTCTCTGCACGGGTATTTTCAGGTCTCTCCAAAGTTGTTCGATGGGGCTCTGGCTAGGCCACTCAAGGACATTCAGAGACTTGTCCCGAAGCCACTCCTGCGTTGTCTTGCCTGTGTGCTTAGGGTCGTTGTCCTGTTGGAAGGTGAACCTTCGCCCCAGTCTGGGGTTCTGAGCGCTCTGGATCAGGTTTTCATCAACGATCTCTCTGTACTTTGCTCCGTTTATCTTTCCCTCGATCCTGACTAGTCTCCCAGTCCCTGCCGCTGAAAAACATCCCCACAGCATAATGCTGCCACCACCATGCTTCACCGTAGGGATGGTGCCAGGTTTCCCCCAGACGTGACAATTGGAATTCAGGCCAAAGAGTTCAGTCTTGATTTCATCAGACCAGAGAATGTTGTTTCTAATGGTCTGAGAGTCCTTTAGGTGACTTTTGGCAAACTCCATGCAGGCTGTCATGTGCATTTTACTGAGGAGTGGCTTCCGTCTGGCCACTCTACCACAAAGGCCTGATTGGTGGAGTACTGTAGAGATAGATTGTTGTCTTTGTTGCCACAAAGGACATCTGGAGCTCTGTCAGAGTAACCATCGGGTTCTTGGTCACATCCCTGACCAAGGCCTTTCTCCCCCGATTGTTCAGTTTGGCGGCCAGCTCTAGGAAGAGTCTTGGTTGTTTCAAACCTTCCATTTAAGAATGATGGAGGCCACCATGTTCTTCGGGACCTTCAATGCTGCAGACAGCATTTTTTGGTACCCTTCCCCAGATCTGTGCCTCGACACAATCCTGTCTTGGAGCTCTACGGACAATTCCTTCAACCTCAGGGCTTGGTTTTTGCTCTGATAGGCACTGTCACCCGTGGGACCTTATATAGACAGGGGTGTGCCTTTCCATAACATGTCCAATCAATTGAATTTACCACAGGTGGACTCCAATCGAGGTGTAGAAACATCTCAACGATGATCAATGGAAACGGGATGCACCTGAGCTCAATTTCAAGTCTCATAGCAAAGGGTCAGATGATGGGTGTATTGGTCCTGTGGTGCTGTCAGTATGTTCTCAGTCAGATGATGGGTGTAATGGTCCTGTGGTGCTGTCAGTATGTTCTCAGTCAGATGATGGGTGTAATGGTCCTGTGGTCCTGTCAGTATGTTCTCAGTCAGATGATGGGTGTATTGGTCCAGTGGTGCTGTCAGTATGTTCAGTCAGATGATGGGTGTAATGGTCCTGTGGTGCTGTCAGTATGTTCTCAGTCAGATGATGGGTGTATTGGTCCTGTGGTGCTGTCAGTATGTTCTCAGTCAGATGATGGATGTAATGGTCCTGTGGTGCTCTCAGTATGTTCTCAGGTCAGATGATGGGAGTAATGGTCCTGTGGTGCTGTCAGTATGTTCTCAGACAGATGATGGGTGTAATGGTCCTGTGGTGCTGTCAGTATGTTCTCAGACAGATGATGGGTGTAATGGTCCTGTGGTGCTGTCAGTATGTTCTTAGTCAGATGATGGGTGTAATGGCCCTGTCAGTATGTTCTCAGACAGATGATGGGTGTAATGGTCCTGTGGTGCTGTCAGTATGTTCTCAGTCAGATGATGGATGTAATGGTCCTGTGGTGCTCTCAGTATGTTCTCAGGTCAGATGATGGGAGTAATGGTCCTGTGGTGCTGTCAGTATGTTCTCAGACAGATGATGGGTGTAATGGTCCTGTGGTGCTGTCAGTATGTTCTTAGTCAGATGATGGGTGTAATGGCCCTGTCAGTATGTTCTCAGACAGATGATGGGTGTAATGGTCCTGTGGTGCTGTCAGTATGTTCTCAGTCAGATGATGGGTGTAATGGTCCTGTGGTGCTGTCAGTATGTTCTCAGTCAGATGATGGGTGTAATGGTCCTGTGGTCCTGTCAGTATGTTCTCAGTCAGATGATGGGTGTATTGGTCCAGTGGTGCTGTCAGTATGTTCAGTCAGATGATGGGTGTAATGGTCCTGTGGTGCTGTCAGTATGTTCTCAGTCAGATGATGGGTGTATTGGTCCTGTGGTGCTGTCAGTATGTTCTCAGTCAGATGATGGATGTAATGGTCCTGTGGTGCTCTCAGTATGTTCTCAGGTCAGATGATGGGAGTAATGGTCCTGTGGTGATGTCAGTATGTTCTCAGACAGATGATGGGTGTAATGGTCCTGTGGTGCTGTCAGTATGTTCTCAGTCAGATGATGGGTGTAATGGTCCTGTGGTGCTGTCAGTATGTTCTCAGACAGATGATGGGTGTAATGGTCCTGTCAGTATGTTCTCAGTCAGATGATGGGTGTAATGGTCCTGTGGTGCTGTCAGTATGTTCTCAGTCAGATGATGGGTGTAATGGTCCTGTGGTGCTGTCAATATGTTCTCAGTCAGATGATGGGTGTAATGGTCCTGTGGTGCTGTCAGTATGTTCTCAGTCAGATGATGGGTGTATTGGTCCAGTGGTGCTGTCAGTATGTTCTCAGTCAGATGATGGGTGTAATGGTCCTGTCAGTATGTTCTCAGTCAGATGATGGGTGTAATGGTCCTGTGGTCCTGTCAGTATGTTCTCAGTCAGATGATGGGTGCAATGGTCCTGTGGTGCTGTCAGTATGTTCTCAGTCAGATGATTTGACATTGTTAAATCTATCTTATTATATATTCTTTTACGTTCTGCTTTGAAAACAACAGCTACACCAGCAGGCTATGGATGGAATGACTCTGAAAACCAACAGGCGCTAATTCTCATCATGTCTCAAACAAACACAAAAGCGTTCATTGCCTGCATTCCCAAATGGTACCTTATTTCCTATATAGTTCACTACTTTAGACCAGACCCCTATGGACAGAAGTGCACTACATAGGGAATAGAGTGCCATTTGGGACAGAAACATCATGTTTTGTATAGACATGACATCATGCTGATTCAGGGTGTTTCACTGGGATCATAAACTCAGCAGAAAAAGAGAAGTCCCTTTTTCAGGACCCTGTCTTTCAAAGATAATTAGTAAAAATCCAAATAACTTCACAGATCTTCATTGTAAAGGGTTTAAACACTGTTTCCCATGTTTGTTCAATGAACCATTAACAATTAATGAACACGCACCTGTGGAACGGTCGTTAAGACACTAACAGCTTACAGACGGTAGGCAATTAAGGTCACAGTTATAAAAACCTAGGACACTAAAGAGGCCTTTCTACTGACTCTGAAAAACACCAAAAGAAAGATTCCTGCTAGAGGACTGCAGATGTGGCCAGGGCAATAAATTGCTATGTCCGTACTGTGAGACACCTAAGACAGCGCTACAGGGAGACAGGACGGACAGCTGATCGTCTTCGCAGTGGCAGACCACGTGTAACAACACCTGCACAGGATCAGTACATTCGAACATCACACATGGACAGGTACAGGATGGCAACAACAACTGCCCAAGTTACACCAGAAACGCACAATCCCTCCATCAGTGCTCAGACTGTCCGCAATAGGCTGAGAGAGGCTGGACTGGGGGCTTGTAGGCCTGTTGTAAGACAGGTCCTCACCAGACATCAACAACATCGCCTATGGGCACAAACCCACTGTCGCTGGACCAGACAGGACTGGCAAAAAGTGCTCTTCACTGACGAGTCGCGGTTTTCTCTCACCAGGGGTGATGGTCGGATTCGGATTTATTTTTACATTACATTTAAGTCATTTAGCAGACGCTCTTATCCAGAGCGACTTACAAATTGGTGCATTCACCTTATGACCTCCAGTGGAACAGTAGTGCATCTAAATCTTTTCAGGGGGAGGGGGGGTGAGAGGGATTACTTTATCCTATCCTAGGTATTCCTTAAAGAGGTGGGGTTTCAGGTGTCTCCGGAAGGTGGTGATTGACTCCGCTGTCCTGGCGTCGTGAGGGAGTTTGTTCCACCATTGGGGGGCCAGAGCAGCGAACAGTTTTGACTGGGCTGAGCGGGAACTGTACTTCCTCAGTGGTAGGGAGGCGAGCCTTCGATTTATCATCGAAGGAATGAGCGTTACACTGAGGCCTGTACTCTGGAGCGGAATCGATTTGGAGGTGGAGGGTCCGTCATGGTCTGGGGCGGTGTGTCACGGCATCATCACACTGAGCTTGTTGTCATTGCAGGCAATCTCAACATTGTGCATTACAGGGAAGACATCCTCCTCCCTCATGTGGTACCCTTCCTGCAGGCTCATCCTGACATGACCCTCCAGCATGACAATGCCACCAGCCTTACTGCTCGTTCTGTGTGTGATTTCCTGCAAGACAGGAATGTCAGTGTCCTGCTGTCACGAGTCCGACCGAGGGTGTTTCCCCTTCCCGGGCGGGTGGCGCTCGGCGGTCGTCGTCACCGGCCTATTAGCTGCCACTGATTGTTTTTCCTCCCCCTCCTTGTATGTTTAGTGGTAGCACCTGTTCATGTTTAATTAGTTTGTCTTTATTAGACAGCATTGGTTGTTGTGCGGGATTATTTCAATGTAACCTTCGGCTCTGTTGTAGAGGTACGTGTTAGTGCCTGGTCGTGATTTTTTCCATTGTACATTTTGATTCCCTGTGGTTGGGGACGTAACTTTTTGTGAGCACCCTGTGGTGCGTTGGTGCTATTAAAAGACGCACAGCATTGAACTCTGTCTCCTGCATTTGACTCCACACCCACGACACCCGGAGCATGACACCTGCTGCCATGGCAAGCGAAGAGCCCGGATCTCAATCCCATTGAGCACATCTGGGACCTTTTGGATCGGAGGGTGAGGGCTAGGGCCATTCCCCCCTGAAAGGTCTGGGAACTTGCAGGTGTCTTGGTGGAAGAGTGGGAGTAACATCTCACAGCAAGAACTGGCAAATCTGGTGCAGTCCATGAGGAGGAGATGCACTGCAGTACTTAATGGCCACACCCTTTGTTCAGGGACGCATCATTCCATTTCTGTTAGTCACAAGCCTGTGGAACTTGTTCAGTTTATGTCCCAGTTGTTGAATCTTGTTCATACAAATATTTACACATGTTAAGTTTGCTGAAAATAAATGCAGTTGACAGTGAGAGGACGTTTCTTTTTTTGCTGAACCAGGGTGTTTCACTGAGATCATAGTTTTCCAGGTCAGTGTTTTACGACTTCTAGGAGTAGTGGGTGCGGAGTCAGGCGAAGAGAACAGAGGGTAAGGGACAACTGTATTTATTCCGGAGAAAAGTAGGTCACACCAAAACACCAGGCGCATACAATGACCGGCCCAAAAACAGGACACAAACAGTCCGGGAGAAATACAGAAAATATCACATCCACAAAACGAACAGAGAAACAAGCACAAAAGCCGGTGGGCTTACTGGATTTAAATAGCCCACAATCACAACCTAAACACAAAACAGGTGCAACTAATCAGACACAACTAAATGAAACAGAAAAGGGGATCGGTGGCAGCTAGTGGGCCGGCGACGATGACCGCCAAGCGCCGCCCGAACAGGAAGAGGCACCATCTTCGGCGGGATTCGTGACAGTCAGGTATGAGGGTAACTGAACTGAACTGATGTTCAGACAGGAAGGAAGTCATATAGAACTAATTTACACCTAATATTAAGGAAGGATTATCTTGCCCATATTTAATTATACCTTTATTTAACAAGGCAAGTCGGTTAAGAACAAATTCTTATTTACAATGACGGCCTAGGAACAGTGGGTTTAACTGCCTTGTTCAGGGGCAGAACGACAGATTTTTACCTTGTCAGCTCGGGGATTCGATCTAGCAACCTTTCAGTTACTGGCCCAACACTTTATCCACTAGGCTACCTGCCGCCCCATATGAATGACCAATGGAGTCAGAAACGGATCATGGACTGGAGTTCATCCTGTCAGTCAACACTAGAACCAAGCAGTAGACGTTCAGAGCTGCACTTCCTGTGTCGGTTTGCGCTTGTAGCATAGAAGAGAATTGTTCCGCTCCAAACGGCCCCCTATTCCCTGATCCCAGTGAAACACCCTGCACTAGTCAGAAGTAGTGCATGTAATAGGGAATAGGGGGCCATTTGGGATGCTACAAGTCCAAACCAACACAGCCTAGGCTACCTAGTTCTACAAACACATGAAGCTGAACAGAGTCCTACCTCTCCTGCTTTTGCCCCTTCCTTCCACGGTCTCCCTTTTCCCAAAGCAGGATGAGCGACTTGCCCCCCTGGTGTGCGTTGGGGGGAAGGAATCTGGGGTTCCGCAGGAACTTGTGTCTCTGCTGTAGTTTCTGAAGGCCAGCCCTCTCCTCTGCTCTGCTCTTAGCACTCAGCTCATACATCCACTTAGGCTTCCTCACTCGGCACACCTTCTGGAATAGAGCAGAGGAGAGGTCACATCAGTGGTGACCTGAGACTGTGACCTGAGACTCGTCAACACCAGCAGAGGAGAGATCACACAGTGGTGACCTGAGACTCATCAACACCAGCAGAGGAGAGGTCACATAGTGGTGACCTGAGACTCGTCAACACCAGCAGAGGAGAGGTCACATAGTGGTGACCTGAGACTCGTCAACACCAGCAGAGGAGAGGTCACATAGTGGTGACCTGAGACTGTGACCTGAGACTCGTCAACACCAGCAGTGGAGAGGTCACATCAGTGGTGACCTGAGACTCGTCCATACCCAAATCTTAACCCACCCCTTCACAGTATTCAAAACAAGCCTTCATACAAGACCACCTCTGTGTGTCCTACCTGGCTAGGTAGGCTTCGGGGGGTGCAGGTGTCTGAGCTACAGGCAAGGGTGAGGGACGTTTCTGACTCCTCCAGCAAGCTCTGGGCTGTCCGCTCTGGGGGAGGGATCACTGTGTAGCCATCGTCCTGGGGAAGGTAGCATATGTGTCTGTTGTAGGACACAGTCGGCTTGGCAAAGCCTGGGGGGGACATGGCTGGGAGGACAGACAGACAGTTGACAGAGTTAAAAGAGACTTACACTGAAGGGTAAAGTGTTTTCAGAGTACTTTAAAATGATCTGTTCTAAATTATGTGCATTCCAAAGGGTGTTTAAGGGGCATTGAGGGAGGGGCATACTACTGTACCTCTGGGGGCTTTGAGGGAGGGGCATACTACTGTACCTCTGGGGGGCTTTGAGGGAGGGGCATACTACTGTACCTCTGGGGGCTTTGAGGGAGGGCATACTACTGTACCTCTGGGGGCTTTGAGGGAGGGGCATACTACTGTACCTCTGGGGGCTTTGAGGGAGGGGAATACTACTGTACCTCTGGGGGCTTTGAGGGAGGGGCATACTACTGTACCTCTGGGGGCTTTGAGGGAGGGGCATACTACTGTACCTCTGGGGGCTTTGAGGGAGGGGCATACTACTGTACCTCTGGGGGCTTTGAGGGAGGGGCATACTACTGTACCTCTGGGGGCTTTGAGGGAAGGGCATACTACTGTACCTCTGGGGGCTTTGAGGGAAGGGCATACTACTGTACCTCTGGGGGCTTTGAGGGAGGGGCATACTACTGTACCTCTGGGGGCTTTGAGGGAGGGGCATACTACTGTACTTCTGGGGGCTTTGAGGGAGGGGCATACTACTGTACCTCTGGGGGCTTTGAGGGAGGGGCATACTACTGTACCTCTGGGGGCTTTGAGGGAGGGGGGCTACTACTGTACCTCTGGGGGCTTTGAGGAGGGGCATACTACTGTACCTCTGGGGGCTTTGAGGGAAGGGCATACTACTGTACCTCTGGGGGGCTTTGAGGGAAGGGCATACTACTGTACCTCTGGGGGCTTTGAGGGAGGGGCATACTACTGTACCTCTGGGGGCTTTGAGGGAGGGGCATACTACTGTACCTCTGGGGGCTTTGAGGGAGGGGCATACTACTGTACCTCTGGGGGCTTTGAGGGAGGGGCATACTACTGTACTTCTGGGGGCTTTGAGGGAGGGGCATACTACTGTACCTCTGGGGGCTTTGAGGGAGGGGCATACTACTGTACCTCTGGGGGCTTTGAGGGAGGGGCATACTACTGTACCTCTGGGGGGCTTTGAGGAAGGGCATACTACTGTACCTCTGGGGGCTTTGAGGGAAGGGCATACTACTGTACCTCTGGGGGCTTTGAGGGAGGGGCATACTACTGTACCTCTGGGGGCTTTGAGGGAGGGGCATACTACTGTACCTCTGGGGGCTTTGAGGGAGGGGCATACTACTGTACCTCCGGGGGCTTTGAGGGAGGGGCATACTACTGTACTTCTGGGGGCTTTGAGGGAGGGGCATACTACTGTACCTCTGGGGGCTTTGAGGAGGGGCATACTACTGTACCTCTGGGGAATTTGAGGGGCATACTACTGTACCTCTGGGGACTTTGAGGGAGGGGCATACTACTGTACCTCTGGGGGCTTTGAGGGGCATACTACTGTACCTCTGGGGACTTTGAGGGAGGGGCATACTACTGTACCTCTGGGGGCTTTGAGGGGCATACTACTGTACCTCTGGGGGCTTTGAGGGAAGGGCATACTACTATACCTCTGGGGGCTTTGAGGGAGGGGCATACTACTGTACCTCTGGGGGCTTTGAGGGAGGGGCATACTACTGTACCTCTGGGGGCTTTGAGGGAGGGGCATACTACTGTACCTCTGGGGGCTTTGAGGGGCATACTACTGTACCTCTGGGGGCTTTGAGGGGCATACTACTGTACCTCTGGGGGCTTTGAGGGGCATACTACTGTACCTCTGGGGGCTTTGAGGGGCATACTACTGTACCTCTGGGGGCTTTGATGAGCGGGTTCAGTCCTGTGATGTAGTCTTCTGGACAGATCAAGTTGTTACTCTTCAGAAGGCCGTTGTCAACACACCACATGAAGGTCCACCTGACTGAGGAAACAAACACACTTATTTTAGGTGGCAAGGATTATTGCAGTGATCTCTTCACAAAGCACAAGGCTTATTGCAGTGATCTCTTCACAAAACACAAGGCTTATTGCAGTGATCTCTTCACAAAGCACAAGGCTTATTGCAGTGATCTCTTCACAAAGCACAAGGCTTATTGCAGTGATCTCTTCACAAAACACAAGGCTTATTGCAGTGATCTCTTCACAAAGCACAAGGCTTATTGCAGTGATCTCTTCACAAAGCACAAGGCTTATTGCAGTGATCTCTTCACAAAGCACAAGGATTATTGCAGTGATCTCTTCACAAAGCACAAGGCTTATTGCAGTGATCTCTTCACAAGGCGTCCCACGGTACAGTTTGTAATACCCTAGCTCCTAGAGGCTAGTGATACAGCAGCATTAAAGAGTGATCCAGACCAGTGTACCTGGAGGCAGACCCAGCTGTTGGTAGGCCTCTCCCACCTCCTCCACCACCTTGGTGTGGGCCCTGCTCTCTGTGGCCGTGGCCTGGACCCGAGCCTGAATGATGTGGTTCTCCAACATGTCAGCATCACGCATCCGACGGCTGTACTCTGAATGGACCTGGAGGCTCAAGCAGTGAGAAGTTATGTAGAAAAACACAAACACAGGGACCTTTATTCAGAGGGGTTAAATGCAGAAGACACATTTCAGTTGAATACATTCAGTTGGACTAGGTATCCCCTTTCCTTTCCTTTCCCTTACTTAATGTTCATTGGTTGCACTGATGCGCCAAATGCAGGTTAGCATTTCTTGTCGTGAATCTTGTTCTGGAGGCAGCTCTGCAGAGTGGTCAATAGCTGGCACTAACCCTAACCCTCACTAGCCAAAGTCATATAGTCTAATTAACCACACAGCTAACCCTAATGTCTAACCCTAATGTCAAACCCTAATGTCAAACCTTAGCCCTAATGTCAAACCCTAACCCTCTAACCCTAATGTCAAACCTTAGCCCTAATGTCTAACCCTAACCCTCTAACCCTAATGTCAAACCCTAATGTCAAACCCTAATGTCAAACCCTAATGTCCAACCCTAATGTCCAACCCTAATGTCAAGCCTAATGTCCAACACTAACCCTAATGTCAAACCCTAATGTCAAACCCTAATGTCAAACCCTAATGGCAAACCCTAATGTCGAATGTCTAACCCTAATGTCTAATGTCTAACCCTAATGTCCAACCCTAATGTCCAACCCTAAAGTCCAACCCTAATGTCCAACACTAACCATAATGTCTAACCCTAATGTCTAACCCTAATGTCTAACCCTAATGTCTAACCCTAATGTCAAACCCTAATGTCAAACCTTAGCCCTAATGTCAAACCCTAACCCTCTAACCCTAATGTCAAACCTTAGCCCTAATGTCTAACCCTAACCCTCTAACCCTAATGTCAAACCCTAATGTCAAACCCTAATGTCAAACCCTAATGTCCAACCCTAATGTCCAACCCTAATGTCAAGCCTAATGTCCAACACTAACCCTAATGTCAAACCCTAATGTCAAACCCTAATGTCAAACCCTAATGGCAAACCCTAATGTCGAATGTCTAACCCTAATGTCTAATGTCTAACCCTAATGTCCAACCCTAATGTCCAACCCTAAAGTCCAACCCTAATGTCCAACACTAACCATAATGTCTAACCCTAATGTCTAACCCTAATGTCTAACCCTAATGTCTAACCCTAATGTCCAACCCTAATGTCCAACCCTAATGTCTAACCCTAATGTCTAACCCTAATGTCCAACCCTAATGTCCAACCCTAAGCCTAATGTCTAACCCTAATGTCTAACCCTAATGTCTAACCCTAATGTCCAACCCTAATGTCCAACCCTAATGTCTAACCCTAATGTCTAACCCTAATGTCCAACCCTAATGTCTAACCCTATTGTCTAACCCTAATGTCTAACCCTAAGCCTAATGTCTAACCCTATTGTCTAACCCTAATGTCCAACCCTAAGCCTAATGTCTAACCCTAATGTCTAACCCTAATGTCTAACCCTAATGTCTAACCCTATTGTCTAACCCTAATGTCTAACCCTGTCGAATGTCTAATCCTAATGTCTAACCCTAATGTCTAACCCTAATGTCTAACCCTAATGTCCAACCCTAAAGTCCAACCCTAATGTCCAACACTAACCCTAATGTCTAAGCCTAATGTCTAACCCTAATGTCTAACCCTAATGTCTAACCCTGTCTAATGTCTAATCCTAATGTCTAACCCTGTCTAATGTCTAACCCTAATGTCTAACCCTGTCTAATGTCTAACCCTGTCTAATGTCTAACCCTAACGTCTAACCCTAACGTCTAACCCTAATGTCTAACCCTAACCCTAATGTCTAACACTAACCCTAATGTCCAACACTAACCCTAATGTGTAACCCTAACCCTAATGTCTAACCCTAATGTGTAACCCTAACCCTAATGTCTAACCCTAATGTCTAACCCTAACCCTAACGTCTAACCCTAGC
Organism: Oncorhynchus nerka; assembly: GCF_034236695.1. NCBI lineage: Eukaryota > Metazoa > Chordata > Actinopteri > Salmoniformes > Salmonidae > Oncorhynchus > Oncorhynchus nerka. The sequence goes on from NC_088417.1 coordinate 911,023, forward strand.
CCTAACGTCTAACCCTAGCCCTAACGTCAAACCCTAGCCCTAATGTCTAACCCTAATGTCTAACCCTAATGTCAAACCCTAGCCCTAACGTCAAACCCTAGCCCTAATGTCTAACCCTAATGTCTAACCCTAATGTCAAACCCTAGCCCTAATGTCAAATCCTAGCCCTAATGTCAAACCCTAGCCCTAACCTTAACGTCTAACCCTAGCCCTAATGTCAAACCCTAATGTCAAACCCTGATGTCAAACCCTAATGTCTAACCCTAATGTCTAACCCTAATGTCTAACCCTAATGTCAAACCCTAGCCCTAATGTCAAACCCTAGCCCTAATGTCAAACCCTAGCCCTAATATCAAACCCTAGCCCTCCAGTCAAACCCTAGCCCTAATGTCAAACCCTAACCCTAATGTCAAACCCTAGCCCTAATGTCAAACCCTAGCCCTAATATCAAACCCTAGCCCTCATGTCAAACCCTAGCCCTCATGTCAAACCCTAGCCCTAATGTCTAACCCTAATGTCTAACCCTAGCCCTAATGTCAAACCCTAGCCCTAATGTCAAACCCTAGCCCTAATGTCTAACCCTAGCCCTAATGTCAAACCCTAGCCCTAATGTCAAACCCTAGCCCTAATGTCTAACCCTAATTTCTAATGTCTAACCCTAATGTCTAACCCTAATGTCTAATGTCTAATATCTAACCCTAATGTCTAATGTCTAACCCTAATGTCTAACCCCAATGTCAAACCCTAATGTCAAACCCTAATGTCTAACCCTAATGTCTAACCCTAGCCCTAATATCTCACCCTAATGTCTAACCCTAATGTCTAATGTCTACCCCTAATGTCTAACCCTAATGTTTAATGTCTACCCCTAATGTCTAACCCTAATGTCTAACCCGAATGTCCAACCCTAATGTCCAACCCTAATGTCCAACCCTAAAGTCCAACCCTAATGTCCAACACTAACCCTAATGTCTAACCCTAATGTATAATGTCTAACCCTAATGTCTAACCCTAATGTCAAACCCTAATGTCAAACCCTAATGTCCAACCCTAATGTCCAACCCTAATGTCCAACCCTAATGTTCAACACTAACCCTAATGTCTAACCCTAATGTCTAACCCTAATGTCTAATGTCTAACCCTAATGTCCAACCCTAATGTCCAACCCTAAAGTCCAACCCTAATGTCCAACACTAACCCTAATGTCTAACCCTAATATATAATGTCTAACCCTAATGTCTAACCCTAATGTCAAACCCTAATGTCAAACCCTAATGTCCAACCCTAATGTCCAACCCTAATGTCCAACCCTAATGTTCAACACTAACCCTAATGTCAAACCCTAATGTCAAACCCTAATGTCAAACCCTAATGTCAAACCCTAATGTCTAACCCTAATGTCTAATGTCTAACCCTAATGTCTAACCCTAACATTAAATTAAGAGGCCTATGAATCCTACCTTTCACATCACCTGGAATAGGTATCCAATAACTTTCCCAGTGCCAACATACTGGGCAAGTGACCAGGTTGTTGTCCATCTAGGTAACATGGCTAACAAGGTTGGTTGTTATTAAACAAATAATAGCGTCCCGCAACATGGTTAATACAATTATTAAATTTGACCCGCAAATTCGCAGTAAAAAATAATAATGTAGACCTAGCTCCTGCATAGAGTCGTACCAGTGGAATCGTTTGTTCCAAAGACTAGCGATTGAAGAGCAAACTGAAGTGAAGAGAAAACTCTGCATCTCTTTGATCACAGTGCTTCTTTATAATAAACTGACCCTCTGTTCTCTGTAAAACTCGGATGGCTAACTGAAGGAGGCTTTTGCGTATATATTTCAAAATGAACTCCTATTAGTTCAGTGACCTATCACAATTGGATAAGACACAAAACATGATATGATTGGTAAATGAGTTGCAAAAACCTGACCAAAAAAGGCGATCTTGAAGCATATAAACACATATTTTATTTAAATGATCTTAGATATAAAAGCCTCCTTCATTTTCTATCTGTAAATGAAACTGATGAAGGTCAACACACACACACACACACACACACACACACACACACACACACACACACAGTTTGCACAGGGCAGTGAGGGCACATAGCTAGCTAGCTATATTTTGTAGTTGTTGAATGGGTAGCTACCTGTTGAAGATCCTCCACATATTTGTCATGGTAGTTGTTGCCTCCCCTTCTTGTCTTGGTGAGAATGGCAACTGTGTCTTTCCCAATAATCTCTGTTGTGTAGAGATCCTTGAAGATGCTTGCCAATAAATGTGAAATGTCCTATTGGAAAATATAGCGTAACATTAGGCCTATAACGTTAGTCAATGACTCTTCTTGAATGAAACACACTGACATTACCACATAGTTAGGCCTACTAATTAGCCAGCAGCAGACCACTTTGCATCCCACTGCTGGCTTGCCTCTGAAGCTAAGCAGGGTTGGTCCAGGTCGGTCGCTGTACAGGAGACTAGACATTGCCCCAATCACTGTGTAGGATGCTGTCTTTCGGATGGAACGTTAAACAGGTGTCTTGACTCTCTGTTGTCATTAAAAATCCCGTGCCACTTATCATAATAGTAGGGGTGTTAACCCTTGTGTCCTGGCTAAATTCCCAATCTGGCCGTCATACCAACACGGTCACCTAATCATCTCATTTCTCTCCCCTGTAACTATTTCCCAGTTCGTTGCTGTAAATGAAAATGTGTTCTCAGTCAATTTACTGGGTAAAAAAAATTGTTTAAAAAAAAAGCCTAGTTACTGTAAGAATCAGACTGGCATGATAAAATCGTTAGTTAGTGCTAACCTGTGTTTTTTCTGATGCAGGTCGATGACGGTTCATGGACGGGTCTAACCCTGTTTGGGGTCTTGGCTGAGATTCCTCAAGCATGGTTGCAGTCTGTTGGGCCAAACAGTTGTGAGGTATAGTAGCCTAATTAAGTCAACGACAAAACACACATGATTAATCTATAATTCATGCGTAAATATTCTATTGTGTGGTTCACAAACCTGGCAAGGTGTGAAAGTAGCACTTTTCTTCCCAGCTTCTGCCGCCAGCTCTTTGTGTACAAGTAGTAACCATAGAAACGTCCCGCGGTTCTTAAAGGGGCCAGAGCGTTTTACCCAAAACTCGTTCATTTGAAGTCAATAATACATTTCTAAATGTGCACTAAAATCTTTACTCTATATTTTCACCTGTCAAAAATGACAATAATTTTGCCAATCTAAATAGTCCAGTGCTACTATTTGCTTGATTAAACGTGCAATAATTCTGCAGGAATCAACTATTACAGAATCAAGACACACTTGAGAACATGCCATCTGCTGCTTTTGTGGTTTCCAACAGGATCCGGCATGCCTGCTATGCTGCAAACGTTCTGGCATGCTCACCTACTCTAGCGGGCAATAGGGGCCTCTTTCTTTACGACAGCAAAGACAGAACAGTATGAAGATGACTTAAATGTAAGATAGGAGAAGCAATTTCTGCCTATTCACCTCATTTGCAAACGATTTTAAAACATGGAAGCCACACGCGGAAACGATATATACAACTTCCTCTGCGCTCTCGCTTTATCATAATTCTTACGCGCGCCACTAGAAATCACTGCATTAGTATGTTTCTGTCAAAATACACCAGATTACTGGCATTCTAATGTGCCTCGACCTATAGACTAAACTGCCGTGAAAAACCCCATAAGTGATCCAAATAGTTTCCCAATCAGGCAGGCAGTCATTTCGAACGGAATATGCATTCAAAACGCCAGGTTTGTACTCACTTGAAAACAATAATAACATTCGTCATTACATTGTGTTGTTGTGGCCGAGGTAGGATACGTGTATTGTCCCTAAAAACAGAAACAATAGGGTAGCTTTTCGAGCTGCATACCGGGGAACTGGGAGAGAGCGCACTCAGCGCAGCCTCAGCAGCGCACATAGTGTAGGCAATCTATGACTTCTTTATGTGACATACTTTATTTCACTGTCTAAATTGACAGGATATATTCACTGCGGTATTGAGCTTCGAAATGGTCTGGGTTAATTGTGACCGTGTTTGGTGTGAATTGTAACAGAATGAAAAAGTGTATAAATCGTGACGTGCACCTAATTATTGAACGCCTTTATTGAGACCATGAGAGCAACATTGCCATGTTTAACATTTTGTTTGGCAGAAATAATAATAAATATAAATAATAAAATATGTATTATTTTACCCTCTTTCTCAACCAAACAACAACTAGGCTAAACTAAACACCTGCAGTTTTCTGGTGTGTGTGTTTGTGTCAGTGTGTGTGTGTGTGTGTTTGTGTCAGTGTGTGTGTTTGTGTCAGTGTGTGTGTGTGTGTGTGTGTCAGTGTGTGTGTGTTTGTGTCAGTGTGTGTGTGTCAATGTGTGTGTGTGTGTGTTTGTGTCAGTGTGTGTGTGTCAATGTGTGTGTGTGTGTGTGTTTGTGTCAGTGTGTGTGTGTCAGTGTGTTTGTGTCAGTGTGTGTGTGTCAGTGTGTTTGTGTCAGTGTGTGTGTTTGTGTCAGTGTGTGTGTGTGTGTGTGTGTGTCAGTGTGTGTGTGTCAGTGTGTGTGTGTTTGTGTCAGTGTGTGTGTGTCAGTGTGTGTGTGTGTTTGTGTCAGTGTGTGTGTGTCAGTGTGTTTGTGTCAGTGTGTGTGTGTGTGTGTTTGTGTCAGTGTGTGTGTGTGTGTGTGTGTTTGTGTCAGTGTGTGTGTGTGTTTGTGTCAGTGTGTGTGTTTGTGTCTGTGTGTGTGTGTGTGTGTCAGTGTGTGTGTGTGTGTCAGTGTGTGTGTGTCAGTGTGTGTGTGTTTGTGTCAGTGTGTGTGTGTCAGTGTGTGTGTGTCAGTGTGTGTGTGTGTGTTTGTGTCAGTGTGTGTGTGTGTGTCAGTGTGTGTGTGTGTGTGTCAGTGTGTGTGTGTGTGTGTCCCAGCACTGCACCCAGACTTCCTTTGATTTGGAATTGTTAAAGTGCCCCCCATGCACACAATTCAGAAGTGTTCCTGGTTGGAGGAATCTTCTCCTTCAGTCTATTTTGTTTGGGCTTTTTTTCTCAGGTAGAACAGTTGTTTGTTGTTGTTCAGTATGGTTTGTCTTGTCTTCTTTCCTCTAGTTTTTTTAAGAGGAGCCATTTTGTTTTGCCTACTGAGTGCTTGACCTTTTATGCTCTTGTAACCGATGTGAAATGGCTAGCTAGTTAGCGGTGGTGCGCGCTAATAGCGTTTCAATCGGTTACGTCACTCGCTCTGAGGCCTTGAAGTAGTGGTTCCCCCTTTGCTCTGCAAGGGCCTTGGCTTTTGTGGAGCGATGGGTAACGATGCTTCGTGGGTGACTGTGGTTGATGTGTGCAGAGGAGCCCAGGTTGGGGCGAGGAGAGGGACGGAAACCGTTACACTCTTCTTCAAGTGCCTGCTTGACAGGTGTATCCGTCACAATCACAGTTTTTCTCCAAAAGTACTGAAGTAAAAATACTTAAAAGTACTACTTAAGTCGTTTTTGGTGGTATCTGTACTTTACTATTTATATTTATATTATATATATTTTTTAATGTTTACTTTTATTTCACTACATTCCCAAAGAAAGGTCTGACACAATTTAGATTTATTCACATCAATGACAACATTCTAGAACTGAGTTATCACTCATCTAAGTCTGGTATCCGTGGTAATCTGGTTCATCATTATTTAATTGATTATCATTATTATATCATTATATAATTGTCTCTTTCCTTATAGAATGTTGTCAGCAGTATAGAACACAATGTGTTGCTAAGATGCTCAAACTGAACTTAATAGCTACACTCACCGACACACTTCCTCCCTCATGCTGGCCCTGACCCAACCTGTGAGTTTCCCCTCACTATAGCTGCAGTTCTCCACATGGCCAGACTTAGTGGTTTTCTCACCTTTTAATGCTCATCTTTGAAAAATGCCATAAGGTCTGAAATAGATGGCAGGTAGACTCTAGCCTAGACAGCAGGTAGCCTAGTGGTTAGAGCGTTTGACTAGTAACCAAAAGGTTGCAAGTTTGAATCCCAGAGACGACAAGGTAAAAATAAGTTGTTCTGCTCCTGAACAAGGCAGTTAACCCACTGTTCCTAGGCAGTCATTGAAAATAAGATTTTTTTTCTTAACTGACTTGCCTAGTTAAATAAAGGTAAAATAAAAAATGAAAGACACCAAAGTATCACGGCACAAGGTGAGACCCAGATGCAGACACAGGAAGCAGATGGTTGGAGTCATACAATGTTTAATAATCCAAAAAGGGGTAGGCAAGAGAATGGTCGTGTACAGGCTGAAGGTCAAAACCAGTCCACAGTCAGGCTGAAGGTCAAAACCAGTCCACAGTCAGGCTGAAGGTCAAAACCAGTCCACAGTCAGGCTGAAGGTCAAAACCAGTCCACAGTCAGGCTGAAGGTCAAAACCAGTCCACAGTCAGGCTGAAGGTCAAAACCAGTCCACAGTCAGGCTGAAGGTCAAAACCAGTCCACAGTCAGGCTGAAGGTCAAAACCAGTCCACAGTCAGGCTGAAGGTCAAAACCAGTCCACAGTCAGGCTGAAGGTCAAAACCAGTCCACAGTCAGGCTGAAGGTCAAAACCAGTCCACAGTCAGGCTGAAGGTCAAAACCAGTCCACAGTCAGGCTGAAGGTCAAAACCAGTCCACAGTCAGGCCGAAGGTCAAAACCAGTCCACAGTCAGGCTGAAGGTCAAAACCAGTCCACAGTCAGGCTGAAGGTCAAAACCAGTCCACAGTCAGGCTGAAGGTCAAAACCAGTCCACAGTCAGGCTGAAGGTCAAAACCAGTCCACAGTCAGGCTGAAGGTCAAAACCAGTCCACAGTCAGGCAGAAGGTCAAAACCAGTCCACAGTCAGGCTGAAGGTCAAAACCAGTCCACAGTCAGGCAAAAGGTCAAAACCAGTCCACAGTCAGGCAGAAGGTCAAAACCAGTCCACAGTCAGGCTGAAGGTCAAAACCAGTCCACAGTCAGGCTGAAGGTCAAAACCAGTCCACAGTCAGGCTGAAGGTCAAAACCAGTCCACAGTCAGGCTGAAGGTCAAAACCAGTCCACAGTCAGGCTGAAGGTCAAAACCAGTCCACAGTCAGGCTGAAGGTCAAAACCAGTCCACAGTCAGGCAAAAGGTCAAAACCAGTCCACAGTCAGGCAAAGGGTCAAAACCAGTCCACAGTCAGGCAGAAGGTCAAAACCAGTCCACAGTCAGGCTGAAGGTCAAAACCAGTCCACAGTCAGGCTGAAGGTCAAAACCAGTCCACAGTCAGGCAAAGGGTCAAAACCGGGAAGACTAGCAAAAGAGAATAGGAAAGGAATATGGGGAAAAACACGCGGGTTGACTTGACTAAACATACAAGATTAACTGGCACAGAGAGACAGGAAACACAGGGATAAATACACTGGCACAGAGAGACAGGAAACACAGGGATAAATACACTGGCACAGAGAGACAGGAAACACAGGGATAAATACACTGACACAGAGAGACAGGAAACACAGGGATAAATACACTGGCACAGAGAGACAGGAAACACAGGGATAAATACACTGGCACAGAGAGACAGGAAACACAGGGATAAATACACTGACACAGAGAGACAGGAAACACAGGGATAAATACACTGGCACAGAGAGACAAGAAACGCAGGGATAAATACACTGGCACAGAGAGACAGGAAACGCAGGGATAAATACACTGGCACAGAGAGACAGGAAACGCAGGGATAAATACACTGGCACAGAGAGACAGGAAACGCAGGGATAAATACACTGGAACAGAGAGACAGGAAACACAGGGATAAATACACTGGTACAGAGAGACAGGAAACACAGGGATAAATACACTGGTACAGAGAGACAGGAAACACAGGGATAAATACACTGGTACAGAGAGACAGGAAACACAGGGATAAATACACTGGGGAAAATAAGCGACACCTGGAGGGGGTGGAGACAATCACAGGAACAGGTGAAACAGATCAGGGTGTGACACCAAAGTTGACATACTGTACAAACAATTATCTAGGCTAAGTAAAACATTTTTTTTTTTAGTTCTACTGCTCTGCTAACTACCTAGCTAAAGTGTAGTCATTGGCTAGCTAGACAGAGAAAGGGGACGCATATTAATGGATGGGGCACAGAAATTCTCTGGACACAAAGGTCTCTGATGGTGTTGGTGAAAGATAGCTAACAGTGTCGGCTAGAGACGCCGTGCAGAAACTTCCTGCAGGAATTTATAGTCTTGCTGAGGTCTTCTCTGTTGTTAGCATTTAGAAGGAAAAACAAATTGTAGATTGAGGTGAATATATTGATAAAACCTTGTCGAAGAGAGAATGGCATGGTTATCAAACATCACACCAGGGTGAGTCTACACCAAACACAGACCAGGTTATCAAAAATCAGTAGAAAAACCCCACTAATAAATATATATATATTTATGTGCATAAACACGTCATCGGGTCTAATGGTTGTCTCGCACTCCTTCGATATAAAGCTATTTTTGATGAACATGAAAACGTGTCAGTTCGTCACTTTCATGAGGTTGGAGTAATAACACGTTAAACTACTGAAGACATTGGCTCAAATCTAGGTTTTGCTTTTAGATTGAGAGAAAATGAACAACTAAGCAATAATTTTTCACTTCTCTCATTGACTTCTCAAACCCCAAAACCCAGCCTGGTCTGTTCGGCCTGTTTCGTAATCATTCCTGGAAGTCTCTCTATGTTGCGCCTCTGGGTCTAAAATCTCTGTATCAATCTTGTGTTTCTACAGTATGTCAAACAGTTTTGTTATATTTAAGTCTTCTGTGATGTATATAGAGTGTAATATATATATATTATATATAATATCACTCAGGGTGACCCTGATTTAACCTTGCAGTTATCAGGTGAGACCCAGACGCAGACTGTTGAAGTAACAATGTTTATTGTAGCAACAGGTGCAGGCAAAGACAGGTTAAGGCAGGCAGGGGTCGAAGATCCAGGGTAAGGCAGAGGTACAGGATGACAGGCAGACTCAGGGTCAGGGACAGGCAGAGAGGTCAGGCGGGCGGGTACAGGGTCAGGGACAGGCAGAGAGGTCAGGCGGGCGGGTACAGGATCAGGGACAGGCAGAGAGGTCAGACGGGCGGGTACAGGGTCAGGGACAGGCAGAGAGGTCAGGCGGGCGGGTACAGGGTCAGGGACAGGCAGAGAGTTCAGGCGGGCGGGTACAGGGTCAGGGACAGGCAGAGAGGTCAGACGGGCGGGTACAGGGTCAGGGACAGGCAGAGAGGTCAGGCTGCGGGTACAGGGCCAGGACAGGCAGAGAGGTCAGGCGGGCGGGTACAGGGTCAGGGACAGGCAGAGAGGTCAGGCGGGCGGGTACAGGATCAGGGACAGGCAGAGAGGTCAGGCAGGCGGGTACAGGGTCGTGACAGGCAGAGATGTCAGGCAGGCGGGTACAGGGCCAGGACAGGCAGAGAGGTCAGGCGGGCGGGTACAGGGTCGTGACAGGCAGAGAGGTCAGGCGGGCAGGTACAGTGCCAGGACAGGCAATGGTCATAAAACAGGAGGACGAGAAAAGATAGGCTGGGATACAAGCGGAGCTGACAGGAAAAACGCTGGTAAGCTTGAAGGAACAAGACGAACTGGCAACAAACAGACCGAGGACACAGGTATAAATACACAGGGGATCATTGGGAAGATGGGAGACACCTGGAGGGGGTTGACAGGTGAAACAGATCAGGGCGTGACAGCAGAAACATGTTTTTAATGACAGTTAAAGCTCTGGAGGAAGTATACTGTCTGCACTGCACACCTGTAGCATATTCAGACGTTTCCCCTTGGGTGGACTGGTGTGTCTAAAGCAGGGTGTCTGCCACCTGTCACAGACAATCAGAAACCGTTCTATTGTGACTGTTGTGAAACTGCTTGTCCTGTACAGAATGGAGGGTGAGGTGGAGGATGTCAGTGAAAATTACAGCTCAGCACAGAGAGACTGACTGGTCCAGTTTATACACAACCAATCACATTACAGAGAGACTGACTGGTCCTGTTTATACACAACCAATCACATTACAGAGAGACTGACTGGTCCAGTTTATACACAACCAATCACATTACAGAGAGACTGACTGGTCCTGTTTATACACAACCAATCACATTACAGAGAGACTGACTGGTCCAGTTTATACACAACCAATCACATTACAGAGAGACTGACTGGTCCTGTTTATACACAACCAATCACATTACAGAGAGACTGACTGGTCCAGTTTATACACAACCAATCACATTACAGAGAGACTGACTGGTCCTGTTTATACACAACCAATCACATTACAGTGAGACTGACTATGCTATTCTGCAACTCCTGTTAATACACAACCAATCAGTCTACTCTCAGTAGATTGGCCTGCACTCTATCATGTGGTGTGGGACACTCAAAGGGGTGATCGATGAAACCCTTTGTAGTTCCCTGTGTGCTTGCCAAACAGACTGCATCAGCACCCCGAGCAGCAGAGTCAGTGCCTGGGACAAAGCTGCCTTCTGCTGGGTACAATATAACATGTCACACCAGGGTGAGTCTACACCAAACACAGATCAAAACATCACGCCAGGGTGAGTCTACACCAAACACAGACCAGGTTATCAAAACATCACGCCAGGGTGAGTCTACACCAAACACAGACCAGGTTATCAAAACATCACGCC